>NC_050527.1:31322280-31354702 GCF_002922805.2 Oryzias melastigma
TTGTGAGAATTATTTTACCAGTCTGGATGTTTTCCATTTTGAAGCAGAAAGTTTTACATCTTGGCATATTTTTCAAAAAAAAACTGTGGGAACGACTTAAGTGTTGACTTATTTCTTTTCAATCCTTAAAAATGTTAGCAGGTAGGTTAATTGGAATATTTGGTTTTTACATAAAATAAAAAATACATTTTCCTTGTGTTTTAACTGGCTACTGGTCTATTTTATACTAAGGTCCTAGAATGTACTGGAACAAAGGGAGCACAACTTTCATCTTTTACCTTTTAAAATATGATAAAGGAAATTATTATGACTGACAGTTTAGTGAACGTAGGCTGTGACTTTCAGTTTTGAAGATGCAAAAGACAGGAAGGTACTAGAGTGAAAGCTTAAAATAGGTTTGATGATCTTGTTTCACTATGGTAACCCCTTAGTGTGTTTGGTTAAGAAGATGTAAGGAGGGAACCTCTTTACTTCAAAACACTGTGACTGAGTTGTACATTTTTTTATGTCAAGAATATTTAAAATTTTATTCTGGAATACAATATATTACTTTGAAACAAGCTTAGAAAAAAAGAGTTGTGTTTCACATATTCGTTGATGATAAGAAAGAAAGCTGTTTTAGCTTTCCTACTAGCTGCCTAACCAAAAATACCTAAAGAAAACAAATAAACAAAGCCTGCAAACTAAGACCACCAAGATCTAACCCCAAACTAAAATAACAAAACCCAGCAGTGTAAGACTGCTGAGGACAAAGAGGGGAAAAAGAATCAAAAAAGAAAAGAGAAATAAAATAGCATCTTTTTAAAGTAAAGATTACTAAAGAATGTATTTAATTAAGATGAGTTAAATGTATACATTGATGGCTAAGGTGCACATAGATGATAAATTATGTGGTTTTTTGCATCCTTGTTGACCTGAAGACATCTTGTTTGCTCAATGTTTCCTCCAGAATGAACAGATTTTATATGCAACTCTCAAAATCACATTTTGAGAGTTGATAGCTTCTTTTTATATTTTTGCTTTTGTTCATGCCAAAAAATAGACATCATTCATATTATTAAAAAAGAAGGTCATGAATGCAAATCCAAATTTCTTAAAGGCTAAAGGAAGACTATACGTCTCCTTCTAGGGTTTGATCAGTAGAAAACGATCCCAAATGGCTGTTTTACTGTTATAGTTGGCTGACCCCTGCCCTAGGTAATAGGTAAAAATGTTGACTATGTCCTTAAATTCTTTGACGGTACAATTACAACGTTTTTCTCTCCCTGTGTTTGTCCTAGAATCGATTGTGCTGGAATCCTGAAGCTACGTAATTCCGACATAGAGCTACGCAAAGGAGAAACAGACATCGGGCGCAAAAACACTCGTGTCCGATTGGTGTTTCGGGTGCACATCGCGCAGCCCAACGGCAGGACGGTGTCCCTACAGACCGCCTCCAACCCCATTGAATGCTGTGAGTATGAGAGTCCACACAGAAAATCTGGCATTTTCTCCTGGCTTTCCATTTGGGCAAAAGGTTGCATCCATTGTTATAATCCAATAAACTGAGCCACTATTTTACTACCTACTGGAGCTAATTCCGTACTTCTGCACCCAATAAGCTTTATACGATCAAAAGAACTTGCTAAGGTAATAGATGCATTGTACATGATGCCAAACACACATGTTATCTATTTTAAATTCACTTTTTATGACTGAATGCACAAGTTATTGTGATGAGAATACCCCATTAGCGCAGGTTCCACAAAAAAAGCATTTGCCATTCACTGAAAGAAACCTCTGTTTCTGTGTCATTGGTTTGTGTGCATAGGTGTGATGTTATTTGCACTCTGGGAAACCAATTACAGTTAGACAGTGCAGGGAGACAGAGCTGCTGTTGTAGCTAAAAGTTAATCACAGTTGATTCATCATTACCGAGTTTGAGCTCCTGTTTGTTTAAATCCATGATTATAAACATGTTTTGTATTCCATGGGCCACCTTTAAGGGGTCAAGGGGGCATCATTTCATAGAAAAACGGAGACAGGTGGCTGGCTGCAGGCTGCCTGATGGAAAATAATGAACAATTTTCTGACTGTGAAAATGCAATTTTCTCCAAGTTCTGGGTCTTTTTCAATGTCATTTAAAAGGCAGCTGTTGGCTGAACACCTCTTTGCTAGGGGTCATGAAATCATGCTAATAAATTTGATAGGCCTGTTTCCATAATCAAAACCTGCCGTTTTACTGGCTGTGCGGTGGCCATGTTCTTCTCAGATTGGATGAAGATCAGCACGAGGACTTTCAGTCTGAACTGAAATACTGTTGGGTGTGTGCTCCCTTTTTCTCGTGCAGCCCAGCGCTCAGCTCAGGAGCTTCCATTGGTGGAGAAGCAAAGCTTGGACAGCTACCCCGCCACCGGAGGCAAGATGATGCTTCTCAGCGGGCTCAATTTTCTCCCCGAGTCCAAGGTGGTGTTTGTGGAGAAGGCACAGGGTAAGCTGCACCAAGACCCATTCAGACGGAGCCTATTGCATTTTAATTTCCCTTCCTAATATCTCTTTCAAATGTTTTCATCCTTTCTTTTTTCCAATTGCTTTTTCGTAGACTTTATTCCCGTCAAAATAGAGCGGGAGCCGCCAGCAAGCCACATGTGGTGCGCATTAGACCGCTATATTTTTAACCAAAGCGTATTTACATTTGCTGAAGTTTCCATTGCCTTTTCACTGGTGCTTGCCACAAGTGAAGGATTGAATCACAACCAGGACATGTGCAACTTCTCTTTCTCTCCCTTTTTCCTTCACTGGCTCCTCCTTTCCTTGACAGTAAACCTGTGAGCTCTAGAAGCTCTCCCTTCACTGTCACTTGCATGAAAAGAACAAGTTTTTCATTTTATTTGTTTTTGTTTTTGCCATGTGTGGGCGGACACTGAAAACAGCCCTGATCAGCTTCACAGATAGACTGCTCACCCTGAACATGTATTTAACCAAACCCTCAAACTTAGAGCAAAAACAAACACTGTGGTGAGCTGGATGAGTTATGATCTGTCTGCTGCAGCAGATGAAGCACAACATGAGGAACAACAACCATCATTTCTGATGAGAATGTGTTATTACACTCCAAAACACTTACCACCCCATCTATCTTTTTTATAGTCACACAGTAAATAAGAAATAAAGCGAAGAAAGCAGATCGAAGATCAGTCTTTTCTATCATTTATAAAACTATGACAAACACTTACGGTCCTTCTATGGCCATTTTTTTTAATTGTAAAAAAGCATTCCCACTAGTGCTTTAATTATGATTATGAGGTTTTTAACCAAAATTCCACAACCTAAATGTTTTAAAAAGCCATTTTTTATGATGATCTGAAATTTCTGTTACCAAAATCTCCTCTGAGGGGGCGTGGCTTTTGGAGCTGAGCTGAGCAGCTCTCCCTGTCTGATTATGATAGTTCTGTGTCTCACTTGCGTAAATCTTCATCGCTGTAACATAAAAATATCAAGCAAAATCAGTAATGTCCAGCCGTATGGCTCTGATCCGGATGTCAGCTGGACGAGGAAGTGAAGATCTTCATGGACAGAACTTCCTCCCAAATCCTGATTCTTTCTCCTTCCAGTTCACCAAAGACTCTTTTAGCTAATTCTCCAATGTTTATTGACTGTGATCAATACATTCAATCATTGGTTTCTCAGAGTTCTTGATAAAATAATCAAAGCTAACATCAAAATGCTCTTTCATTGATTTACAATCCTTTCCAACTGCGGTCAAATGAGCCGCCGTTCACATTTCCGTGGTCACATCAAGAAGCTCCGTGGAGTCTGGTGGAGATTTTCCAGCGTTCTCAGTCCTGCTACCGTAAGTATTGGATGAAACTCACACCAAAAATCCAGTGATGCTGATTTGACCATAGAAATGTGAACGGCGGCTCATTTGACTGCAGTCAATGTGAAGATACCATCTTCTCTTCTCCAGAACCTGAACTAGACACTAGGAACAGATGAGGGTTTAGTGCATGTGCAGCAGAGCTGTTGATGGAAAGAAGATCATTCATTCAAACAGAGTCTGTATGAGACAGTTTGATTGATTTAAAAGGAGAAATACTCGGAAATGCAAAAACGAAATGATTTCTTATTCCAAAAGAAAAATGCCACACATACACGTTAAAAACAAAACGAAAAAAATAACATAATTTTCATTGGAGGAGGACTTTAAAGAATGGGATCACACACGTACAAGCCACAGCTTTAGCGGCGCTGCAGAGTCACACACATTTACAGAAATGGAATCAAGCAAACAGGAAGTCTTTGAGGGAGAGTGAAAACTAAAAGCATTTTTAGAAGGATTTCAAAATAAAACACCTCTCATGAATTGATTTGACAGCACTTGGCTCCTCTGTGGTGCGCTGACATTCCCACTGTGACTAGCAAATTGAGCAGAACCACCCTGGAAACATCATGTACCTCAACCCTATGCAGTATGTTGTGGTGGTAGACAACCTCTGAGTCTCTCTTTATTCTGATGCTTCTCATCAGATCTTTTATAAGCACCTTAGGGGTTAAAAATGAAACAGCATTGGGGTGAAAGGGTAGTGGAACTTTATCTCTGCCCTTTCTTTGTCATGAAGGGGAATCCCCTGGAGAGTAAAAAGCAAAAATACATCCTCTGCTTTGTAAAGGGTAAGCTTCAATTTCTTTCCTTCCTCTTCTTACTTCCTCCATCTTAATTTTTTTCTCACATTGATCCTTGAACTGTTAAAGACATTAGCTGATGCTGTGTACCATCATCATCATCATCATCGCCACTCTTGGTCGTGGCGTTGACATAACCACGGTCTGTTTTTTTGACTCTGATGCCGACTGAGAGAGCAGTTGTCGTCTACTTCTTAGACAGATTTTTATGTGAACTTTAATGAGACACTACTTCCAGGGTCTCCTGCGTTAAAAGGCCCATTAAAGAGAGACCACTCTGAACACGTATGACCATCACTCACTAATGGCAGCTGGGAAAGAGCAGGGATGGGTGTGGAAAAGTGCATGTGCCCCAAATATATACTTCAGCTTTGTCTTGGCATTTTACTCAGAGAATCCTTCTGCCTCATTTGCAGACTTGTCTTTGATTTAGAGGGAAAACTGCTTTGAAATTCTAATTGTATGACGGATTTATTCTAGAACGCTGGCTTTTATTTTTCATTGGAAAAGTTAATGAGTAAATGAACCCATGAAAGACAAAGCATCGCACTTCTATAATGACTTTTCTTAGACGCTGGGACAGGCACGCAAGTCTTCTACAGCCAGAAACTCTGCAGAGCACAAAACCCATCAGCGCTCCTGCCACAGTGGTGACAGTCGTTGCTGCAGCTCCCATCGGAGGTCACAACGGCTGCTCTCTTTCCAACACCGACTCCAATAAACACCTCCTCTAAAATTCCACAGATCCTAAAGAGAAACAGACAGTTTTGAAACCTGACGATTCAAAAGAATAATTGTATAAGGTTAAGACTAAATTTAGACGATCACACAAAGCCCAGAAGTCTATTAGCATAAATCAGGGGTCCCCAACCTTTTTCCAGTGAGGGCCACACTACTTTTTTCTTCACTGATCAAGGGCCAGGGTCTGTTTGTAGGCTGACAGAAAATGTGTTTTCTGATAGCAATAATCGCAGACAGAAATGTTAACAGTGTTTTCTATTAGCATTTCTGTGTGCAATTGTTGCTAACAGTGTTTCCTGTTAGCGTTCCTGCCTGCGATTGTTGCTAACGGTGTTTTCTGTAAGCAGTTCTGTCTGGAATTATTGCTAACAGCGTTTTCTGTTAGCATCAATTGCAGGGTGTGTCTGAACGTAAACATTTATGGTTTTCAAGGAATGCAAAAGTTATCCAAAAATGAATAACTCTCTCTGAGATAAGCACAGAAAAAGTCATGGATACTTGACTGGCTCCATTTGAATTTTGTTTTTAGAGCTCTTCATGGTCTTGCCCCAGTTTACTTAACTGAGCTCTCAACTGTCCGAAGCCATTCTCGGTGTTCTAGAGACAGCAAAAGATGAACTGCAATGTAGAAAAGGGAGAACTGCATTCTGTTCTTTCTGTGGGGGGTGGGTTGAAGATAGGGACACAGACTGCAGAAGGGGGAATAAAGTGTCACATTATTCCCAGGTCTCGATCTCAAAGTCAGACTGGGAAAAAAATAAAATAATAATAATCCGTCTCTAATATTGTTCAGGGGCCGGGCCACATGTGGAGGTGGGCCAGATCCGACCCATAGTTTGTGTGCCCTGGCATAAATGAGTCCTAAAGGGACAATTCTAAAATATTCTGTAATTAAAAAACTTTTCTTTATGAGGTACCAATAACATCTAAAGCGTTTATTCATTACTGATTTGTAAGTATCAGGTATTTAAACTAAGTAGTTTTTCCTCATTTGGTGTTTCCTACGTAGAAAAATCTGTAATATCAACCCAAATACAACTAAATTAGACTCCTAAAATTCTGGAAATTAAGTCATGGCAGCAACATTTGTCCAAAAAACAAAAGTTGATGCACAAATTTGGTACCGGTGGGACCCTTTTGTGTTGTGGCACACCTGATGAGACTTTTTAAAAAGATATGTAAAATTGTCCATTATTTTGTACACATCAAGTTAATTTCTCATTGACTAATTCAAGATGCAAACCTGTGAGAAAAAAAAATGCAATTTAGGACAAATTTTCTCGTTGAATGCACTTGTTTGCAATTTAAATGTATTTATTTATAAGGGACCATGCACATTGATGGACATCTATTCAGAGATGTAAATGTACAAGATTATAGCAACCATGCTAATGTTTAGGTTGCACAAAGTAGCGAAATTTTGTCTAAAGTTTACTAGAGGGTTGGACAACACTCATAAATAGCTTGAAGTGTGGCACGACTCACTGCCTTTTCAAATTTGGGCTGATCTTTTATTTTCAGTTTGACACAGTTTAACTTTATTAATGACCAGACTATAAATGCACATGAACAAACTTGAGAAATATACTTTTCTGTTTTCTTAGTCTTAGTTTCTTTTGTTGTTTTGACTGTACTCCATCCTCCACCCCTCACCTCCCCAGAGACACTTGATATCATAAGAGCAGAGCTGTTGCCTTTGTAGGAAAACCTATGCAAAAATTATTAAAGACTTCTGCTTTTTTAAAATGTCACGTCCATCCCCACTGCACCACTTTGTCACCCACGAACAACTGATGCAAACTCCTTGCATCCACTGTGTGTGCGCTTGTGGGTTCTCCTTTGTGTTAACATGTACTATACCCGCTGTGGCTTCAAGCCTGCGGGCCTGTTTGTGTTGTTTGATAGGAAGTGTTTTCAGTGAGTCATCCGCAAAGATTCCCTGCAGAGGAGTGAAACGGAAAAGATAAAGTCCTGAGATCGTGGAAAAAAAAGAGAAAGAAATTAGAATTTTAGGAAATACTTCCTGTCTCACGGTGTAACTGTAGCATTGGAGAGAATTTATGGGTGATCAGTACCTAATATTCACATCAATTTATCACTGAACGTACAAAAGTTTGTGTTCATTCAGGTGATTTTTAGATCAGGTTTATTAATAAAAGAAAAAAAAAACATAAATATTTGTTTTTTTATCAGATCGAATTATCTTGTTTCTTGGCTTTATGTTTAAACCCAATCTAACCATTTATATTATATTTGAAACCGACATTTTTAAAAACCCATATTTTATTAGCATGATCCAAATTTTCTTGAAAAACCTATTGTGTATGGATGTTTTCTGGCCTGTAGTTCATCTTCGTTCCACTAGGGGCAATAGAAGGGATTTTAAAATGGCTGCTTCCATGAAATCTCAAAAACACTTTTGGTGGGAAAAGTTTAGCTAATTAATTTTATGATGACATTAACTCAACTATTGTTATAATTCTTTTTAGATGACTACTTAGTGTTTTGAAAGAATACAAAATGTGTTGATAATTAATTCTTTATAAAAAAGTTTGTTAAAAAACTATTTAAATTTAAGACAGTGCATAAAAAAATATATATTTTCCCTGAGTATTCATGTCAATATTTTTGCATCTTAAACCAACATTATTATAAACAAAAATGTAGAAAATCCATATCTTGATTTATATATATATATCATAGGAGACTTCCTCATTCCAGAAATGTTGAATTTTCTGTCAGTTCTTTGGAGTGGGCTTTACAGGTTTATTAATAAAATCCCCATTTTTGACTTGCTTGCAACCAATAAAAGTTTTATTCATATGTGAAGTTTTTTTATTAATTTAAGACTCTCATTTTCTGCATTTGTCATTATTCATGCAGTGCATTGTTCCGTTTGCTCTTTTGGCATGGGAGTTGGACGTTATCCCTGTGCACAGGCAGCACCCATTGCTGTGTGTTCTGGCTTGCCCCGCTTTGTATGGATAAAATGAACGCTAGAGGCAGAGAAAATGGAGAGACACCGACAGACAGACAAACAGAGGGAGAGAGAGAGAGATATGGGGAAAGCCTACACTCTGACTCATAGAGGAGCTCAGGGAATTCCCTGGTGAGCTGGATAGTTTTTACATCTGGTGGAGTTGGAGTGTTGCCTGGAGCACAGCAGCACCACACGGCCGGGTCTGCAGCACAAAGCAGTGTGGTCCTCTGCACCGTTTCTCCTTGGCTTCACAGAGAGTTCTGAGCTAAAATATAAGCTGTAACCCAAGAATGCTATATCCCTCCAAAATAAGCCTTATTCTACTGGTATTATTGCTTCAAAAGCCTTCTGCAGCAGGCCAACATATTTAGAATCCTGTGCCTTCATAGTTCAAGTAACCCAGTCCACACAGAGCACGATTTCAACCCAAGTTCATTCAGATTGTTTGTGGCTGGGTGACTGCTTCTCCCTTGAACAAGTCTAAACACAAGACAGACTGGCTGCTGGCTTGCCCTTGTAACATAATGTCTAGACTGTCTTTTGGCATTAAGCTTGGATAAACCTAATAATCTCTGCTCATCTTTGGGAAGTCTCCATCCTTTATTCAAGCAAAATATAATTTGCATGTTTTATGCAAAAATGCTCCAAAAATTTCACTCCGATCATCTTTGATTTAGTGTTTAGTGTTCCCAGTGGTCTTTGAATTATGATTATGTCATCAAAATCAGAAAATCTGTGTTGTTTTCTAGGACATAGTTTAATTTCCTTAATATGTATCCTTCATCATGAGAAAAATACAATAAAAAAAATAAAAATAACATTTTCAGTCTTTAAAGACTGCAGCCCATTTAGTTTTGCCATCCTGCAAATAACTGCATTGTTCTGTGTTCTCCACCCTTTCTTCAACTCTGGTCTGAACATTTTATAGGAGGATAATCTTTTGCATTCATTGGAGCAGGTGTAGAAGTTTTTGCTTTTGTTATAGCGAGAATAGAAAAACATTGTCTTAAATGGTGGCTCATCAAATGGATTTTGGTCAGAAAAGTCTTGTTTCCTTTGAGCAGTCTGGTACAGTACAGTTCGGTATTTCACACATTTCCATTATAAATTGGACCCATTAAACAGTACTGACCCATACCTCTAGGGGACCCCCATCGGTTGTAGGTTCATTGAAAAGTGAGACAGAACAGTTCATCTAGAGCTGCTGTAGCCATCCGATTGTGAGAAAGGGATGACGACATTAGAAAGAACCAATATGGCGCTCATTTAGGCTAACGTTTCCAACATTTGTAACAGAGGTGTGTATCTTTCCCTCATGCACGATTCGATAACCATCTCGATACATGGTCCACGAATTGATACATAAATGTTTCAACTAGCTTTTTAGTGATACGATCCAGTCCGATTCTTTTACCAGAAACGCTAAAATCTAGATATTTCTTATTCATATGACATTCAAAGCTATAAATAATAATGCACAGCATTTGACAGAGAAATGTATCCAGAACATTCATACACATTCACACACCAGTGGAGCCACATTGGAGGCAAGTAGGGTTAAGTGTCTTGCCCAGGGACACAACAACATTTGGCTGGCGGGAGCGGGAATCGAACCACCTATCCTTTGAACATTGGCCAACCCACTCTACCGCCTTAGCTACTGTCGCCCTAATGTGCACTGATTTCAGAGAATCACCCTTTTGGTCACAAGTCTATATTGAAAATGCCTGCAAACAACAGCAAGGTCTGGTCTGCTGTGGAACTGCAAACGTTCCTTGCCATCATGCTATGTGACGGTGTCATACAGGGTAAGCTACCAGCACCACTATGTAAACCGCTCACTGTGTGGAATCATACGCCAGAATTAACTGGACCATACAGTATCACTCCTTACTGTACCATACCACAGCGGACTGGATCACCGAGGCTAAAGGAATCCTAAAGAGCACCCAAGTCCATTCCACCTCACCCAATGAAGGAAGGGTTGTTAGAAAAAATCATGCTGTGAACCTTTTTAATGGTTTAAAATGTGGAATCTTGAAGACTAGGATGCTCTGAAAACACATTTTAGGAACTATCGTGGGGGGTCTTATTAACTGTCCCTCAGACGCTTCATCAGACTTGATGCCACACAGCCAGACTCTTGATAAAAGCATGAAATTTCCCTCCTCGCAGCTACCATCCCTCTTAGCCTATATAGCCTCAGGTCAAGTCAACTTTCCTTGTTATACACCAATAATATCTCACTTCCTGACTATAAACCCTTCCAAGATCCACTGTCAGGTCATAATTTACACCGAAGCCTCTCAACCTGAAGCAGACCCCACAATTCTCTCATTTCACCAGTGCTCAGGTTGGGTAGAATCCATCTGGTTGAGAGGGGAACGCAGCTGCACCTCCGGGATCAGTTGCAGGGCAATCCCTTCAGCTTCCCTTTTTTTATTGAGCGACAAGGTGATTGCTGTGAGTAAAATTACTCAAGCATTTTCATTTGAGGCAAGAGAAAGGGAATAAAATGGAAAATGAACCGAAGATATGTAAACAGGAAAGACGGGGAAAAAAAAAAATTCTCCCTGAAATCGTCTCTCGACTAAAAAACTACATCTGGGTTATGTCACATGACAACCTTCCTAATTAAGCATGCAAATCATAGTTTCCGAATCACAGTGAACTGTTTTTAATCATTGAAAACGTATAAAGTTTTGCTTTTTTGGGTTTTTTTGGGTTTATTTAAAAGAAGAATGAACAGTTCAACATTGGGTCAAACTTTGACTGAAGAGCTTGTTTACTATAATGTATGTATTGAGATTGCCTCCAATGATTAACCTTAGTGAAAAAAAAGGACAAATGGGATATTGTTTGTCTGAGCTTTACCATAACAACAACGCTGTTGCCAGGTTGTCACCAGGTACAACAAATGTGTTTTCAAGTGCTGAGAAAGATGACTCGAAGACGGCTCGGCCCGCATGAGATTTAATTGCTTGATGAATGAGTGTGTTGTTCTGGTTGTCTAGTGTTGGTCTTTGTGGATCTCATTTGCAAAGGTGAGTCACGAAGAGCAACACACAGCCTGCCGGTTTACTTTTTATTTTGTTCTCCGATTGACTTCTCCAGACACCTCTGCATGCTTTTCCCTCTTATAATTTCAGCTAAAGGCCAGAGCAGAAAGGAAAGGATATTGTGGTTGCGTGTGTGCAAATGTCTGCATCTTTTGGTGTGCAGTGAACGTGGGTGGAAGCTGGTCGGAGGCGGTGCTAACCAGGAACAGAAGCATTTTGCAGATGTTGCTGTGAGAAAAGGAGTGAATGGAAAGTGCTGTGGTTATCGGTCGGACCATGCTATCGGACTTACGTTAATGATTTTAAAGCACAAATGAAAATTAAAAAAGCAATTTCCAATGAGTAAAAGTGATGTAGAGTGGGAAAAACATGTTTACTTGTAGGGGTTGAGGTTGATGTCGTAGTCTAAGGTTTCCCTCTTGGAGTGTCCCTCCGTGCGGAGGCGGGTGATTCCCTCTTGGTTCCTCCAGACGTAACATGAGGAACGCTCATCTGTGTCTGTCTCAGTCTTTCTCCCTTGCTCTGACCTTCCGTCAGTCTTAGCGAACTGGCACTGCCGTGATCCCATTGCAGTTTTGTAGCAACTTTAAAATCCCAGAAAAAAAAGTGTCCAATCTGATCTGCCTTCTGTTTTTCTCGTCTTCAGTGTTTAGAGTGACTACTTTGAAAATTCTGTTCACTATCAGAATAAAACGGTTTCCACTCCAACTACCACACTCACCAATAGTAAACCAACCGTGACTCCTTTCCTCTCTTCCTCCCATAATGTGAAAAACACAACCCTTTTGGGGGAAAAAGACAGTTTTTATGTCTACTGAACTCCACTTATCAGTAGTTTGGTTTTGATTATCCTATTGAATGGCTTCAGGACAAAGCAGAGCTTTAGCTGCAAAAGTCGTTGCTGCCTCACACTGTAAGCTGCCGTCTCCAATCGTTAGCATATAAACTCAGTCCGGCTGTTACCTCAAAGGGTGCACCACTGACAAAGGCTGCACTGTGTTGCCTCTGTTTCAATTAGATGTAATGACTCATGGGTTCTGAATAAAAACAAAAATGAAAAAAAAGTGGCACTGTGTATGGTGCTGATTGCCATAGCAGAACTCTGGGCATCTGTTCACCAAGGTGTGGCATGAAATCACAGAGTAAATATATGAGAAAAAAAAAACTTTCGTTGAGCTTCTGCAGACTTTCAACAGCTGCCGTGGTTCAAAGATCTTTCACCACATGTCAGCAAAGGGGAAAAAATTCTTTGGAAAGCTAAAATAGAACCAAGGGAGAGCAATGAGAACAAAGTGTCTTGTAAAAAAATGATGGAGATGAGTGAATCTTTTACAACTTAAGAGTTTTCTTTGATGCCTAAATCAAATGTTTGCTACTTTAGTAAAAATTATGCTTGAACAAAGTAGAAAAGCTGTATTTCTTTAACCATTTAGATGAATTTTTTTGGGGGGGGAATGGACCAAACGATTCAACATGAATTTTACCTCAAAGTCCAGGTCTGTATCATAGTCGTTAATAAAGCTGTGGTCTGCCTCTTTCAAGCAGACAATAAAAGCTCCATAAGGTGGAATTGGTTAGAACTGGAGAAGGCTGAAATATCCTTGTTTTCAAATGTGGATGTGAGATGCACTGTACCAGTGGAAGACAAGCAGAAAATAGAGTTCCTGTCCTGAACCCATAAAATAAGTGAATAAATAAGCAATTAAACACACAATTAAAATTAGAAAAGTTGCATTTCCTGTGGAAATACATTGATAAATAATAAAAAATAATTGCTGAAGCAAGCATGAAAACCTCACTGAATGCCTAATTAACCAAAAAAAAAAAAAAACGCTCAGATATTGCTAAAATATAAGCCAAACTCCAAATTTGTTTAGAAAATCCCAGTAAATGTCAATTGGGTAAAATAAAAGCTTGTATGCTGCTAAAATATTAGCTAAACTCAGAATTAGCCTTACAAACCTCAGTAGATGCTAAATTTGACAAAATGCTAGCAATGTGCTAAAATATTAGCTAAGCTCCAAAGTAACCTAAAAAAAAACAAAGTAAATGCTAAATTGGTTAAAAAAAAAAGCTAGCATTATGCCAAAATATTAGCTTGACTCAAAATTAGCCAAAAAAAAAACCCTCAACAGATGCTAAATTTGCCAAAAAGCTAGCAAGTTGCTAAAATATTAGCCACGCTCCAAAATAGCTTCAAAACCTCAGCAAAAGCCAAAATAGCCACAAAACATGTTGATACTTGAAAGGTAGAAATCGCATCAAGTATGCAAGAGATATGGACAACTGAAAAACATACGAAAGAAAACAGAAGAACAATAAAATAAAAAGGAGCAACATTTCACCATTCTGGTGCGGGTTGCACTCTTGGTGGGCGCCGCTGCAGGGGTCAAAGGTCGGTGAAAACTCCTGAACTCTGACCAGTCTTTCTTTAGACAGAAAAAAAGTTCTGCCCTTGTATATTTAACACAGAAGCAGGAGTAAAAAATATGTTTAGTATATTTAAATAACCATATTTTCTGCACTCCAGATTATAAGGCTCATCGTCAATGAATGGTTTATTTTTTAACTTACATTATGTCATATAAGGACACCCTAATGTAGGACGCTTTAAGTGAGACACAAGATTCAGATAAGTCTGTCAGTCAGTCAGACTATGATTCAGATCAGCACCACAAATAATATGACTCTAATCGTTGTAAAAATGAATCACTACGCCCCTATTTTTAACTATTCCAGACCTCAGCCCATGTGACTTTACACTATTTACACTATGGTTTATGTTTCCTCTTTAAAGCTCAACAGAAACACAAATCTGTAGACTGTAAGTTCAGTGCAATACCACTGAACCTACAGTCATGAAGTTGGCAGTTATGAACCTCTTCTTAAACTCAACCAATATATACAGTATATATATATATTTTTATATATACACACATTTTGTAGTTTTTTGGTCAATTTCAACTATTTTTTTATCTTAACTTGCAGAAAACTTGTACCAATGACATCCTTGGGTCAGTTTGACACATTTTCCACACAAACTTCCAGAAGCATTCACCTTATTATGTCATTGTGTAAACAGAAACAAGAACAGTTTGTAAATGACTCATTAAAAGAATTTCCTGCCATAATTGATGGGATGTACTAGGCAGCAGATCTTCATGCTCCTTCTGTATTTGATTGTTTTTCTATAGATGGACACCATCTGTGGGAGGCAGAAGCCAAAGTTGACAAAGACTCCGTCAAATCCGTAAGTGCTCATCCCCTAAACGCTTGTGTTTGAAATGAACCGGCATCTTCTGTCAACCCCCCCAGCTCTTTCCCCCCCTGAGACTTTCCCCTTTCCTTCCTCATCTGTCCCATGTCATGATGTAACCTTTGCTAAGGGATTGCTAATTGAAACGCAGACAGTACTGATGAGTCGATGCAATCCTGAACGGAATTTTCACAAAATCTCGTCGCGGTCACAGAGGTAAACACGAGCTCGTCTTTTTTGTTTCAAAGGAATACAGCTACGGGTTGCAAAGTGAAGCCTAATCAGGTTGAAGGACAGTGACGCCACAGCATAGCTAGACGTTTAGACAAAGTGTGAACTGGGCTTAAACACCTCATCTGGACTGGGATGGTGCGGCCAAGAACGGATCACACTCTCTCGTACCTGCTGCTTTTCATAATGAAAACAGTAAACCAGTGCACTCATTTCTCTGACTCGCAGTCACACGTTCAGGTTGTGTTAATACAACCAAAAAGGAATGAAGCAAATGTTGTTCTTTGTGTCACAAAAAGCTCCTCTTTCACTGGACTTAATTTTAATTAGATTTGCTTTTAGAAGATTTAAAAATATATATGTATATATATATATATTTGCTTGTGCACGATGACAGCATGTTTTTAAAGTGCTGATGTATTCCATCATCAGAGCCTTCTTTTTCTTACTTTTTGTGTAGAGGTCTTGATGCATTTTAACCCTTTAACACCTAAGGCGTTGCTGGTGACACTTAAACACAAAATCTTTAACGTACTGTAAATTTGCATCTGTTAATACAACCAGGGCTGGGCGATAAAACGATAATATTTATCATGATAGAACTTTTTCTTGATTGGAAATGAGTCTGTTGCGATAGACTTTTGTTTTGAAGGGTCAGAAAAACACTCGCTAGTTGCGAGTGTTTTCTCCTCTTTGGCGAGTAAAAAGTTAGATTGTTAGTCAACACTTGGTGAGTAAATACTTGCATCTAATTAGTCATGTTTATGAGCTCTTCTTTTGGTGAATTTCTTTTGTCATCTCCTGTGCGAGGTAAACACGCGCAACGCTAGACACCCCCACCCCCCCGCGGTCACTTCACCTGTGTAGCGTCTAGTTTGGCGGATGAAACAGCGGAACAAGCTGCAATTTTGAACTGAATCCTGTCAGAACTGGAGGATAAAGCTGCTTCACATAAAACAGCAACAGACAGATTAATTAAAGGTGTTGATTTGGAGACAGTGCTGTTGTTAGACGCTAATGCTATTATGCTAATGCTAACTAGCTCCTCCGTGAGTCTCCTTTATGTAAACACGGACTGGTTTAACGTCGGACAGTATTTTCCAGGACCGATCTTTAAGATTTGAAGGATAAATACAAGATTAATTCATATGACATGAATAAAAAATGTATTTACTAAATAATAGAATGGAATTCACTGAGTTTTAGCAGCATCTTTGTAGCATTACAGAGACGGTGTTGCACTTAAAACGGTGACCTGTCAGGTGTTGTGCTAAATAATCCGACTCTTAAAGGTGCAGTTTTAATGTTAATGATAGTATAATAGCAATAATCCAAAACATTATGCTGTTTTCAAGTTGTTTTTGATATGATTTAATGTAAAATGTGATCACCTGGAGACAGAATTAGGAAATCTCTAGTAAATCTGTCCTTGTTTTCTCAGCATGTTTGAATTTGAGTTTAAAGTTAGATGGCAATAAAGACATGCTCATATCATTTATAAATTAATTTTATGCCGTTTCATTTTCTTTAAAAAAAATAGAAAAAAAGTTTAACGGTAAAATGCCCGAGCTATTTCTGCGTAAAATAATATTATAATTTTGCCGTTGAAAAATTTGTTTTGGCTGCTAGATTTTTTTTTTTCTCTTAATTATCTGGGGAAAAAAAAGTTGCGTTATGTTCTTTAAGTGCATCCGTTATTTTTAAAGTATGATAGGAAATAGATATTGAAATCCAAATAACCTGCTGGTTATTACACATTTCTGTTATGAGTGTTCACATTTGACAAATATAGTTATGTGGTTTATATTGTGAAATGTGTCGTTATCGCACAATATGGTAAAAACTATATTGTGATATATATTGTTATTGCACAATATTAAAAACAACTAAACTGTGATATATATCGTTATCGCACAATATAGTAAGAACTATATCATGATATAGTATATAGTTATTGACAATATGGGAAAAACAATATCGTGATATAGTATATCGTTATCGTACAATATGGGAAAAACAATATTGTGATTATCACACAATATGGGAAAAACTATATCATGATATATATTGTTATCGCACAGTATGGGAAAAACAATGTCGTAATAAATATTTTTATCCCACAATATGGGAAAAAACTATATCCTGATAGAAAAAAAATATCTCCCAGCCCCAGATTCTTAAGGAGAAACGCGGCTTGCACCTCTTTTCTCCTTTAGAATCTACTGGAATTACGTTGATCGTGTTAACGGTTGAAGAGTAAATCAAAGAAACATAAACACTAGAGCTCCAGTGTTAAAGGGTTCAACAGTAAATAAATTGGAGGACTTTTTTTCTTGATCCTTTTATATGCAGTTAGTTATTTTATTGCATCAGAAGGTCAAACTGATAATAGATGTATTGTTGCTCAGTTGTTTTGCAGCCAGTGTTCAGCATCCTGGAAAATGCGCCAGTGTGACATGGTTGACTGCGTTCACTGGTGTAGGGAGGCTCCACTCTGTTTATTTGCAAATCCAACAAACAGTGAGCGAGCACTGGCCTTCTTTTTATGTCAGTTGCATTCAGTACTACTTTAAAGCGCTCCAGCCTTTCCTGCCTCACTGTTTTTATTGCTGTCCAGAGCGTGCTAACGCGGTTTGTTTGGAAATGAAGAGGAAAGCCATGTGCACGCATGCTTTTTACCAGTTTCAATCAACCACCTGCATGTTTTCCTTTTCATCATCTGGAAGGCAGACTGCGGCTGATCTCACCTTCAACCCCCTCCTCCCACCCCATACACCCTCCTACCTTCCCCAGAACGCAATGATGACCGACAAAAGCCTGCTTCCTGTCAAAGTCCCCACCCGGGCCTGCATGGACACACAAGCAAGTGACAGCCATCCCAGGAATTAGACACAAATTCTCTGTCGGAATTAAAGCAGTCAAAAGTTCATATCCGTCCAGACATGCAGTGCGGGAAGGGGGGGGCAGACGACCCCTCCCATAGAAACGAACGGCTGTGCAAACAAATGAGCCCGCTTCTCTTCTCTTCTGCAAGGAAAAAAAAACGACACCCCCAGGGTTTTCCTCAGAGACAAACACGGGCACTGGACCAACCTCATGGGTCCTACTACTGCAGCTACACAGTCCAGACGTGCTCATTTAGACCAGTTCACACTCCCACTTCTTGGAAACACAATCCTAAATGCATGCCAGCTGCAAAATAAACACCACTGTTGATTAGCCTTTAGAACCAACAGGAATCTGACTGTAATGTACAGCAAACCCATACTGTGTATCCATTCATTTTTTTTTATTGAAAACCATATAATGAAAGAGAGAGAACTTAAAGTCCCCCAGTGAATTTTTTTTTTAATTTAATTAATTATTTTGATTGTGATTATGAAATTTTTAACCAAACTCCCACAACCTAAATATCTTTCTAAGCCATTTTTCATATTGATCTGAAACCTCTGTTTCCAAAGTCTCCTCTAAGGGGGCGTGGCTTTTGGAGCTGAGCTGAGTACCCCCCCCGCATGTGCAGCATAGCTGTTGTGACGTAAAGGTTTATTAATTCAAACAGTCTGTCCAAGACAGTTTGATTGACAATGATTTAAAAGAAGAAATACTCAGAAATGCAAAAACAAAATTATTTCTTATTACATTTGTTCTCTTTCATAAAAAAAAATGCCTCACAGACATGTTAAAAACAAAAAAAAACAACATGATTTTCATTGGAGGGGGACTTTAAGTGCATTATCACTGTGCAAATGCTACTTTCTATCAACTCCATTGCAGTAAAAGTCATCAAACAGTGTGTAAAAATCCAAATCTATCATGTAATCGTGTTTCTGTATTTGTATTTCAGAGCACTATTGTTGTGGAGGTCCCACCATACAAGAATCAAAGAATATCCAGTCCCGTGCAAGTTAACTTCTATGTGTGCAATGGAAAGAGGAAGAGGAGCCAATACCAACGCTTCACCTACCTGCCGCCAAATGGTAATCACTTTCCCAATTGTTGTGTTTCCATGAACTTCAGAACCATGGCATCGAACGTTGTAATCATTATTCCAAGGATTTCTCAAAAGTCTTGACATCTGTATTTTATAATTTAGCTCAGCTGTCAAAAGACAACTTGGGCTCATTTGTTGGTGGATGTTTTTGAGGTATTACCTGGCAACCTTTGGCTGTGAGGGATGTTTATGCTGCAGTGCGGCGGCCTTCCTGGACTGGGAGCTGAACTTGCTGAGTGACAGACAGCGCTTTAGGTCCTGTCGATGTAGCAAAGTTTGTCTCCAGGGAACCTTTTCACACCCTGCCTCACAGAGCGCCTCCCTGAAACATAGACACACCAAAAAACTGTTGGGGGGACTCACACAAAAATGCACCTTGTCGTTCGTGTAGCAACTTGAAGAGCCAGGAATACCTTCTTGGTGTGTGCTTCTGGCCAAAGTGTTTATAGACACCTTTCATAATGGAATTGAAAGAATGAATGCCAGAGTTTAGTTTTTCAAAAACTTAAAATGAAATGTTTTTGCTTAGAGGCACATAAAGCATGGGCTTATCAAGGTCTATTTTTTTTATAAAAATGTATATAAAAATTTGGCTAAATAGAGTTGAAGAAGTGAAGCTGATTTCCCTGCATTAAACATATTTTGTGTCTTATGCTACGTTCACACTGGACCTCTTCCAATGCAAAGTCTATGAAAGGCATATATAGCGATTCGGGCTTCCGCATTCTAAAGTCTCGTGTTCATGTGATGCTACGCAAGTTTTTGAAGCTTTTTTTGGGCTATCATACAACTGTGCGACTATAGAAAGTGAAACCAGTTGAAGTTTCTATTTGGATTTGGTTGTGATGTATGTCGAGCTTCCAACTTCCAACCAACTTTTTGAAAACTGATCATGAAGGAGAAATTAATTATTACGGTTTGTGAACCGGATGGAATTCTATGACACCAAGTCTTTCATATATCGGAATATAGCTGTGAAACAGGAAGTCTGGAGAAAATTTTGGGAGATTTTCTCCGCTTTGACATTTTGTACTAAGCCTCTTCCAACTGTGAGTACATGTGCTAGCACTGTTTCAACGCATTCTCACTCCCAACTCATCATATATGGTCGTTCAGGCCCCCTCCGCGTCACTTGTTGATGTCCCCAACTCATCATTTTTTGACGTGCTGGCTGTTCCCAAGAAATCAGGGGTCCCCCACCCTCGGGACGTGAACCGGTAACCCAACCCGGCAGCGGTACCCTATCTCTAACCTGGTGACAGTGCCCAAACCACCAGACTCAGAAACAGCTTCTTCCCTGAAGCTGTCAGGATGTTGAACTCTGGGAGACTGATGTGTCCTGATTGTGCTTTCGTGCTTGAATGTGTGTGTGCATGTGTATAGTATAATTTAACAAAAATTTGAGTATTTTTACATGCAGTTATATGGTATTTATTTTATCCATAAAATACTTTATTGACTTATATTTTTGTAAGTATTGGTAGAATATTGTGTTGTATTTAGTATTGTAAATTTTCATATTGTACCTGTTTTTTCCTTCACATGTACCGGGACCTGAGTTCCAATCACATGCCAGTGACATTCATTTGTCCACTGGTCCACAAAATAAATCCTTGAATCCTAACCCGGTACTGGTAACCTGGTGCTGGTGCCCTAACCTTGTGTCGGTACCCTAACCTGGTATCGGTACCCTAACCTGGTATCAGGACTCTAGCCTGGTGCCGGTGCCCTAACCCTAACCTGGTATCGGTACCCTAACCTGGTGCCGGTACCCTAACCTGTTGCTGGTGCTCTAACCTTGTGCTGGTAGCCTAACCTGGTATCAGGATCCTAGCCTGGTGCCGGTGCCCTAATCTGCTATGGGTACTCTAGCCCGGTACTGGTTCCAAGTCTGGTACAGTGTCCTGAGGGTTGGGGAACCGTGACTTAATGGGAACAGCCAACATGTCAAAAAAATGACAAGTTGAGGACACCCAAAACGTCAAAAAGTGACTCAGAGGGGGGCTAGCACCAAACGTCTATATATGATGAATTAGGAGTGAGAATGTGTAGATTGTTTAGCAACAGACCTGTGTGACCTTTGTTCAAATACCCACATACAGCATGTTTTGAATATGCTATGCATGTCCAGGGTGTACATAGCATAAATTAACTTCAGGATAAACTTACCTAGTTCACCGGACAGTCTCTTGACTCTGAACAGTTCAGTCTCTGGAAAAAGCACTGCGAGGTCCAGCCAGCTTTCAGCAGCTTCACGCTGGTTTTTGGGATCCCAACCAGCATCTGCAAATTTGATAGACCTACATCTGCGTCATGAAAACCAGTGGAATCCATTAGATCAAAACAACAATATCTTGTTTTCATTGATCTACGGCTAATGGGTCTAATGCCTCGGGGATAGGATGCAGGGTGTTTTAAGTCTAGAGCTGTTAATAAGATGTGACATTTACATTATCAGCAGATGTATTTATGGTCACGGGAGATAAGCGATCAGGATTTTGGATGAGGCTCTTAAAACAAGTAAAGCATGGCCCTATTTAGAGATGCCTGATTATGTGATGGACAAGTGCACTGTGGGTAAGTACAGCAGTGTAGAAGGCAGAAAGTGTGGCCATATATAGCCTATCCATTTCACACTGTGTATATCCACCTTGGCAGAGGCAGAGAAAGACATACAAGGTTTCTCAGCCTCCACAGAGCATCTCTTAATCACTGCTGTTGGCATAAACACACAGGTCTAATTAAAAGATGACTTGTGTTTTTTTTTCTTTTGCTGACAAATGTACCATGTTCAGAGTGTGGAGCACACAAGCAGAAAACAAACAAAAGAAAAACTCAAATTTATATGTATAAGTACAATAATAATCACAGCTTGATTGAGAAAGTCTTATCTTGTAGAGAAAGTACAATACATAATAATTATATACCAACTCTACTGACACATGACAAATTATAGAACTGATTTGTGAAAACAAAACAACAAAAAAGCAACTTTTAAGGTTGAAATATTACATCACTTTTGACTTACAATATTTTTTGACTATGAAAAACTTATTTTTTTTTTAGTGTGTATACATAGTCGTCTTAAGATCCCACCACTGTAACCCTTTAACACCTGAGGCGTCGCCGATGACTCCTAAACACAAAATCTTTAACAAACTGTAACTTTTTAACCATTAACAACTGCAGCTCACTTTTCTCCTTCAGAATCTGCTGGAATTATATTGATCGTGTTAACTGTTGAAAAGTTACAGAAAACAAAGAACAAAAACACTGGAGCTCTGATGTTAAAGGGTTAAGCAAGCTGTGGCTTAGATTCAAATACTTTTTCCGAGAATTGTGGATCAGGATTACCATTGGAATCAAGATTGTCTTGTCAAAACAACCATTTCTTGTCAGTGGGTATTTTTTTGAAGTATGTAATAAAGCACATAAATGATGCTCAGATTTGCATTTCTGAGAATTCTTTATTCAAATAGCTAGGAATCAGTAGCAGACAAAAAATGCTGTTGGAAAAAGGCTTGTAGGTGTGTTGCAGAAGCTACAACAGCAAACCACAAACTCCCTGTTCCGCTTCGTTCTGATACATCCACTTGCAGACGAATAAATCCATTTATGCTTTTTTTTCCCTCGTCTGAGCTGGCATCTGGCTCAAAACTGTACGGCTAGATCGCTCCAATATTGCTCAATATTTTACTAATTTTAGGTTAGATTAGCGGGACAGATAGCAGTTTTGGGTGGTAGGAACAGGCTTAACAACACTGCCCAAAACTCAGAGGTGAATTTCTAATGAACTCTTGCTGCTCTGCAGAAATTATGTCCTTGAAAACAACACAGGTTTTTGGCTAAAAATGCCGCAATCTTGATTTAAAGACCACTGGGAAAGAAATTTAATTTAATCAAGAAATTTAAAATAGATCCAATGATGTTAAGAGTGGTACTTTAAATTTGTGATGTAAAGAGGATCTTATAAAGTGACGTAAGGGACACTTGTTTTGCAGCTACAACTACCACCTTGTTGCCATATTTAGCTTTTAGTGGGTTGTCTAGGTGATTTCTTTCTTTCTTTCTTTCTTTTGCTTATAGAAATAGAAACTGCACGTTTGGAGTTTCAGACGATGTCACTTGAAAAGTTGTTCTTTGTTTAAAGTCATCTCAGTATCCCCAATTATATTGTTGTTTTTGTTTAAAAAGGGGAGTTTTTAAGTAATTTTTAAAATTTGACTGTTTTTTTTATAGCATCCTATTCTTGTTTGGTCATGGTACTGTCAAATACTGACAAACTTTAAACGTTCTTGTCATGCTGATTATCAATAGATCAAGCAAAGGAACAGAACAAGTAGGACACATTGGGAGGTGTCAGACCACCACTTGAAAACAACAAGTAAAACTCTAAACTAAGTACTACTGTGTTCAACAGGAAGTTAGTGAAGAGAAGCCAGCAGAGGAGTAGTGTGTCCCACTGCTTTGCTTCTGTCATAACATGCACCTACCAAGTATTTATGACAGAAAAGCAATGCAGTTCTGTCCAAAACAATGACAAACACAAATAAATGCTTGAGTATTTTTAAGTATCTTAAATGATTTGGAATATTTACCTAAAAACAAGAAAGGTCTTGGTCTTGAAAAAGAGCCTTGAGGAACACCAAACATGAAAGGGCCCATTGTGGAAACAAACAAACAAACAATACATCATGTTATACTTCTGTTTAGTTAGAAGTTTTATTGTTAAATAAAAAGTATTTTTCTTTCATTTAATCATACTGTCTGCTTTTTTAAAAGTTAACAAGGCAACATTTGTGACTGTAACTGTTTCATAATTTGAGCGCAGCAACACGTCAGGAAATCCTTATGAAGTCTTTGAGGGTTTCAGTGTGCATGCGTGTGTCTTCGATGAGTGAAACAACCAACACTGCGGCCGCGTTCTGAGGGTGAGGGGGGCCGGGGAGGAGGACACCCACGCACTTACACACATTTGTCAACACTTTTTTGCTCGCTTGTATGAAAAGGCTCTTCCGGCCCCGTGTCCCACTTCAAGCACAGTTGTGGTCAGTGACGTTGTTTAGAGAGAACATTTCTTTCACACTCTGGTGGCTGCTCTTCTATAAAAAGACAAACCCACTCCTTAAAATAGCCAGACTTGTTTAAAACAGCGGAAGGATGAAGCAAACACTCTATGGGACGCAGATGCTGAAAACCACCTTTATTTTCCATTTAGGTCACGTGACCACCTTGTTATTCTTTGAAACTAATGAAAACATTATCGGCATCCACTGTTGCAGAACACTAAAGCCAGCTTTTGAACAACTGGAAACAAAAATGTTCCTTTCAACTTCAATATTTGAATAGATTGCACTGTTTCAGGCATGTAAGCAGATTTTATCAGCTCCTACCCTGCCTCCTGTGTTAGCTGCATCCTGTTATCAGATGCAGTCCAGACAAACATTGATTGCTTTAATGAATTTAAACATAAATTATAGACAGATGCAGATGAGCTTTGTAGCATAACAGTGATCCTATATTTGCTATAGAAAAATTCAGATTAAAACCTGTAACACTGGACTGGATTGTTGCTTTTTTGTTGAATTTATGAGGTGAAATATACAATAATCCCCAACAACAGACCTGGTTATGTTCCAAACTTTCTTCTCTAATAGGAAAAGAATGATATCCCATTAACTAAAGCCAAATGCTGTAAAGCTGTACCTTCCACTGCACTTGTGGTTCAGGTTTAAATGCCGCTCCATATGATGTACAAAAGCTTCAGCTGGAGTTATCTGGCCCCCAGAATGAGCCGTGCTTTTCCAAGCTCACGTCCAATCACTATTGCGTGAGTGGAGACGTTACGTGTCACTCTTCAAATAAAAAAAGCAGTTTTTACCAACCACATAAAGCAACAAGCTCCAAAAAAAAAAAAAAAAAAAAGTGCTGGCAATGACCTAAGCTCTAGCTTCTCGGAACCCCTTGGTTTTTACAGGCCGTTTGGAGATTCTTCTGTAAGATCCAGTTCTATTCTTAACACTCGCGGGTCCTAACTCCCCCACGGTGCTGTGTTTGGTGGTTGGACATGGGGAGACGGTGGCCAGAAACATGTTCTGTGACACATGCAGCAGAACTTAATGAGCCACACATTGTTCTCTATGTTTTTAGTCAGTGTCAGAACTCTTTCCGTCATGATCTCAATATGTGATGTTATTAGATCTGTCACCAACTTACTCATGCACACAATGTTGTCAGTGTCTCGGTTGTATACTCTGTGGTACCTCTTAAGTAATAAATGCCACTTTTCATATGATTAGGATCATGCCTATAGAAAAATACTAGACTTGTCCAGTTTTATTTTTCTTCTTGGTCCTAAACTGTCATCATTGGCAATTGCATTTACTTATCTTTGGTTATAAAATACATAAACATGCACATGCATTGCACGATTTTTCCTTTCATCAGTTAAAGATCCACTTCAATGAAAATTGTGTTTTTGGTGTTTTTAACTTTTTTTGCCTATTCTTATAATAGAGGACACATATAAAGAAAATTAAGCTTAAATTGGCATTTCTAAGAATTTCTTCATTAAAATTGTTCTAAATTAGGAGCAAACGAAAGATGCTGTTTTATTTGCGACAAAGAAAATACTCTGGGAGGGCCGCAATGTCCTTGTTCTGGTCCTTCTGATGCATCTTCTTGTAGATAAATAGATTCAGCTCCAAATTGCTTGCTCTTTTGTTGCACCGCTAATTTTAGCATAGGGTTGTGAGGGCCTGTAAGCTAGCTGGAGAAAGTGTAAACACAGGGATGAAGGAATGATGGGAAATGAGAGCAGGCTTACTTGTACCAACAGTCTTACCAACAACTCAGAGGCAAATGTCTGATGAACCACTGCCACTATGCAGACACTATGTCCTAGAAAACCACACAGTTTTTAATATTATTATTAAAAGACCACTGTGATTACTTTTACAGTAGATCTAAAGATGATTGGAGTGGGACTTTAAAGAAATACATTTTAAGAAAAATCCCTCCCCTCCACCCGATCAATTGCATACATGCAGACAGCTGGGAGACGTCCAGAGATGGCATCGACTGACTGTGGGCTGGAACTCACGTGTTGTGAGGAAATAGAAGCCGACTGAAGTTGGGGACTCGCCTGGTGAATCTGTTTTCTCAGCTCCCACCCAAAGTGGAAACGAGACACTCAGATGAGCTAAGCAGAAGGGAAGACCTATGTTTATATCTGTGGCAACGGGTGAGGAATTTTTTAGGGAAAGGAAAAGAAAAAGTCTGTTTGCTGAAGAAAGAAAGAACCTCCAACGAAAGCAATTAGATTTGACAAGCCATCAGATTTTCTATAAGCCAAATTTGCAGCATCCAAACAATGGTTTTGGTTTTTATGTTCTTTTTCTTTTTGCTGCAATAAAGTTGGAGGATTTCTCTTTGTTTAGTGGATCATGACGTGGCTTCCGTTAAAACTAAAATTATCAGAGCAAATTGAATACTGAATTTCCTCCACAAAAAAGCACACTTTAAAACGTTTTTTTAGAATGTGAAACACTTTAAATGGATTGCTTCTGGTGGTACCTACCAATGTCAATCTTGAGAAGTAGGCTACACAGCGCTCTGTTAGAATGTTTAGATGGGTGTTGTGAATACTCCAACTTGGTTAATGTTTAGCGCTGTGAGACTATTTTAATTTATGTGTTAATAACAAGGTTGGGAGTCAGCATATCACAGTAATGTTTGTTTTACCGGCATCTGTCTGTTTTTTTTTTTTTTTTTAAAGGTTGGGTGTTATGTTCATGGCTAACGTGTAGCACTTACTAACAAGAGTGGGAGTTAGCGTAGTCGTATTAACTTCTCTTTTAGCGTTATCAATCTGTTTCTTTCCCCTCTCGCAAACAAGGTTGGGTGATATTGTGAATAAGCTAACTCTGCTATCATGGCTAACCACATAGCACTGTTGGACGATTTTCTTTTTATTTAAGTGTTACTAACAAGGGTGAGAGTTAGTGTAATCACAGAAAGTTTCTTTCAGCGGTATCAGTCTGTTTTTTTACCTCTCGCAAACAAGGTTGTGTTGTATTGTGAATACACTAACACTCCTAAAGTGTAGAAGTATCAGTCTGTTTTTTTAACCTCTTGTAAACATGGTTACATGTAGGTGTTATTGTTAATAAGCTAACGTGGAGCACTGTCTGACAATTTTTTTTACATGTTGCTAACAAGGGTAGGAGTTATTGTAGACATAGTAATGTTTCTTTTTGCAGTATCACCTTTAATCTCACAAACAAGGTTAGTCATTATTGTGACAACACCAATGTGGCTAACGTGTAGTATTGTCTGACTTTTTTTTTTACGTGTTGCTGGAAGGTTGGGAGTTATAGTGGCCACAGTAATGTTTTTTTTTAGCAGTATCAGTCTGTTTTTTTTACTTTTCGCAAATAAGGTTGGGTGGTGTTGTGAAAATGCTATCACTACTACCGTGTAGCAGTATTAGGTTTTTTTTTTTACATGCTACTAATAGTGCTGGGAGTTAGCTTAGTCACAGTAGGCTAATGTTTGTTTTAGTAGTATCAGTCTATTTTTTTTCGTTTTGCTAACAAGGGTGGGAGGTATTGTATTCACAGTAACATTTCTTTGAGTAGTATCAGTCTGTTTTTTCTATTTTCTTGCAAACAAGGTTGGGTGGCGTTGTGAAAATGCTAACGCTGCTATCGCGTAGCAGTATTAGACTTTTTTTTACATGTTACTAACATTGCTCAGTGTTAGCGTAATCACAGTAAACTAATGTTTGTTTTTTAGTAGTATCAGTCTGTTTTTTCATGTGTTTCAAACAAGGTTGAGTGTTAAGGCATTAGGAATATGCTACTGAGGATAACGTGTTACAAACAAATTCTAGAGTTACTGCGACCACAGTTAATAAAGTCTGACTTATCTCTGACTCTTTTATCTTACTAAACACGCTTTATAGTTCGGTGCACATTATATATGAAATTAGCTCAAATATAGACCATTTATTGACAGTGCGCTTTATAATCTGGTGCGCCCTACAGTGTGGCAAATACTGTAGTTAGACTTAGCATGACAATTCCAACACGGCTTCTCTCTCCTTGGCAATCTTGTCTCCATGCATTAAATAGAATAAACAGCAGAAGGAAGACACAGTGAATGCATTGTGACCTAGCTGTTATTCCTCATACTTCAGAGACCAGGCCTGTGCATCAAGAGATTCACCTTACGATGGTTCCCCACATGCTAAGCCTCAATCCCCGGGCTCCTACAGCAGACAGGCTTGACGTAAATGTTCTCCCTCCGGCGTTATGGCTGCACCGCAGCTTTGCGCCCTGGAGGCCACGACAAATGTCTTCTTAGATCCAACTTGAAAAAAACATTGCAAGTGACAAAAAACAGGCTGTCTTTCATGTGACACTTCATTTGCAACTTCAGCTCCTGCTATCAGCCAGGAGTTGTGCATAAAGTCAAACCGTTTGAACAGACATTTGATTCAGTTAGGAAACTGCATGAGTAAATGTCACTTGGAGCAAGTAAAGCCAAAAACTTTTAATGGCTGGCATCAAGCACTCACCACACCCATTAACACGTTTTAACAGTGTGTGGAAATAGAAACAGTATGTCCATTGTGACTCAGAAGACTTTGTTATGCTTTAGGGTATCTTAACACTGGCCTATTAGTTTTGAGCTGGCACAATCTGTGCATATGTACTTTTATAATAACTCAGCAGAGAGCTTGTTAATATGGATCTCTTTACATCTCTCAGTGCCGCCTATATGTCTGTTTGCAATGGTTCTACTCTGAGATCCTCAATTAATAGGAACCCTTTATTGACATTTCAGAGTAAGCATATGATATCTGTCTGTCAAAACTGGTCAGGAAGCAACGCAGACAGGCTGAACCAGATTAGAAATTTGAAGAGGGGAAGCAGGATGATCAAGCCGGGAGGTCACAGCACTCTCCTGCATTAGTTGAGGTCTCAGGCTCCTGAAACCACAGTCTCAGCACTGCAACTTCTAACTCAAGGAGCCTAATCAAAATCAAATCAGCTCTTTTTTTGTTCACTCCACCATTATCTTTCAGTCCTCAGAGAAACAATTACTTCTCAACTACGGAAGAAACTTTAGGGCTTTTCAAAAGGCAGCATCAACAGCAGTAGTTCATTGCTTTACAGTACTTTTATTGGATATCAGAACTGAAGGGCAGTCCAAAGAAAATAGGTCCTATTCATTATTAGAGCCAGCTGTGGCTTTCCACACTGATGACTCATCCATTTTTCTATCCCCCATTCTTCAGCTTTTTTCTTGGTGTGGTAAAGATGGGTGGCAGGGGAGATGTGTGAGGGTTTCTCTGTTAGAGAATTTAGCCAAGTTGATCCCGGGCCCAGATCCACTGGTTGTTGTTTATTTGGATTATGAAGGGTATGGTGGCCGCAATTCAGCTTTCGGTTGAGTACTCACTGAGCCAAGTGGATTCTTGCACATTTCTTGATATCTGCACCTCTTTTTCTGCTTTTTTCCCCCTTCCAGTGCCGATAATAAAGACAGAACCCAATGATGACTATGATTCTCTGGGGTCTGTTGGGCTCTCCTTGCATTCAAAGCACTACTATGGCCAGCCCAGACTCAATTCAATCATGCCGGTGGCCGATCCTGACGCCTGTCTGGTGGCTGGCTACCCTCCTTGTCTGCCTAGTCATGCTGCCATAACAACGTCATCTGCCAGCTCCAGTCCTACGCTCCATGACCTGTCCCCTGTAGCGTACAACAAATGCCTCTCAAGCAGTCCCACCAATGGAGCCCCGCCAGCCCCCATTGTGCTCCCTATTCCGGAGACGACCGTCTGCCCTAACCTTCCCCATCCAACCCCGCAGGACCCCAACCCCTCTTTAGGGATGCTTGATTCTCAGGGCAGCCCTATTCACCTCAACAGCCCTGGACCCCATAGTTATCATCCTATCTATGCCAACAGCAGCTCCTCGTCCTCCCCAGTGTCCCACCCTTCCACACCAAGTGGAGCTGCAGAGAGTCCGTTTGCTCAATCCTACAGCCCCAGTCCCACACAAGTAGCAGCCAGCTCGACCCAAGCTGGAGGGAGCCCAGCCAGTCTGCTTCCTGAGGATGCCAGTCCCATATCAGCTGCCATCACCGTCAAGCAAGAACCTCAGGAACTGGACCAGATGTACCTAGATGATGGTGAGTTATTATGACCCTTTCCTCAACCTTTGATAAAAATAAGTTCTGAAATATTTTAAACTCGTTCATGGAAGTCATCACTGTTTACGTACCACCCCACTTTACTTTTACACCTTTTGCTTCTCTGCAATCCATCACTCAGAGTGCTGCTTCCTGCTCCACCTCTCAGAACTCCCTGATACAACTCCTGCTGCAGAGTTACAGATGTTTTATTTTAGTCCCTGTGAGTGTATTTTCCTTTTATTCTAGCAATCTGCCAAGCTTTTGTTGTCCAAGCGTCTGCTTCGCTTCAAAATGGCAAATTGCCTTGATGGGATTCTGAAACAATCTGTCAAAACATCAGAGTGCCGAGGTCACCTGGGGTGCAGCAGAACAAAAACAGTGGCACACGCGTAGTGAGCCAAACTGTTGACACAACGGCTAATGAAGGAAGCAAAACAATGGGTAGAGGTTTCCTGAGCCGAACGGTTCTCCCCTATATTCTAGGAGGGATGCAGAGAGGCAAAAGGCAGGGGCTTTGTTTTCCTGTGTTGTCCCCGCGGAGTCGACACCTCACGGCTGTCGTCATCAGGGGAGTCTGCAGGTCACTGATCTCCCTCTGGCAGTGAAACCAGTCCCACCCGAGGGACTACATGGCCTGGTTTATTGCCTCATGTGTCCATCTCACATTATGTCTCTTAGGTCAGCAACCTGTTATCTGTGTTAGCAGATGCCTCACTTGTTATGATATACATTTGTGGATCATGTCACTGGCGTCTTGCCAGTTTAAAAACTAGAGAAAAAAATATCTGTGTATCCTATCAGGGCTGGGAAAGGTAGGTGTTGAGTAAGCTGATGTAGTGTGTATGCCTATACCTCTGTGCATACAGTTGTTCTCTAGCATCATCCTGCTTTACTTGCTCTTCACTCAGCAGCTCTGGGACTATGGGGGTGATAGGTACGAGGGAACCGAGGGAGTTTAGCTGTGAAACTGTGTAATTGAGATGAAAATCTGTTGTCAGCATTTCTGTCAGTACTTATAAATCCCATTAGCTTACACTTCACCAACAATCAGTACAATCAGTTTTTTTCTTTTAATTTTTGAAATTTTATAAATTTTTTTCTGTCCAATTTCCTCATACAATTAATTTGCTTTTCTTTCTTTTTTTTTCTTAACTTGTCAGATAATCAGATACTAGTTGAGAGCCTCTTGTGTTGGACAGATTTTACTGTCATAACAGAGGTTAATGATCTTCTGACAAGCAAAGTGTATATTTGTATAAACCCCTTCTGTATTTTATGCTAAATTTTATTTATATTGATTATGTTTTGTCCTTTTTTGTGTGTGTGTTGGACCCTGTAGAAAAGAAGAAGAGGGAGGTTGGGGGGACACACAAAAGAAAGGTAAAAGAGGGGAGTTTAGACAAAAAAAAGAAGATAGTAACATCATAAAACAACCAGGTATAAATAGCAATCTGGAATTTGTTTGTTTTTCAATAAATCAGCCTTTCACTGTCACTTGGACCTGGTGATCAGATAAATAATATCCATGCCAGAAAAAAAAAGGTTTCTTCATTCTACAGCAAGGAAACAAGAAAAAATGGTGGAAGAAATCATCAGCATTTTCTTTTTTTTAATTGCAATTTCGTTATGAAATACATCACTTACAATATTTTGGGTATTTTCCACCATTTTGTCTTCTATCTGCTCAGTTTGATTAATTCGAATCGATCTAGGCTCAATAAACCAATAATCGATGCATAAAAATATAAATCAATTTTGCACACAAAAGCTAAAGTCTGCTAGCTTGACTCTAACGTTAAATGGAATATCCCATAGGACGGCTAATGCTAACGTTTGGTCCACCTAAACATACATTGCTGACTAAATTAACATCTTTATTTACTGTCAGGGATTAATTTTACAGACTTTTCTTTAAAGACAAATTTTTTTAAAGTAACTATTTGTAGTCTAAAACACAGTTTCCTGGTCATTCTTTCTTCTTCTTCTGGAATAAGGTGTAATGCTATAGCGTGATCGCCGCCTAGTGGCCAAACTGAAACGCCCTCCTGGAGAGGCAGAACAATTGTTGAAGCGTCTCCGTTTGAAAATCCATGAAACGTATGATATTAACAATCTCATTATTTTATTAATAAATTTAACAGTATGTGAACTGGATCAGATTAATATGAATACCTTCAAAACATTATTGACGTGTTTCTAAACGAATGTGTAAACTCAAAGTTGAAATGAATCGAGTGGATTCTAGTCTCTTGGGTGCCGGTCTCCTGGGCCCGGCGGTCTCCTCCCCACGCCGG
>NC_050527.1:31354770-31372811 GCF_002922805.2 Oryzias melastigma
TTTTGGAAGCTATTATCAATACCCAGCTCTAGTCTCTGCATAGAATGAATAAACATTTTTTTTCTCTTCTTGGTATGGATGTGATGCACCTGATTGGCTAGTCCTAGTAGCACCCCGATTGGGTGACAGTAAAATGCTGCTGATTGGTTGATTTATTGATAAGTAAAAGAATTTTTCTGGGAAGTTGGGTTTTGTCATTGTAGATCAATGCATGTGCTCGTATGTGTACATGACATTTCACACAGACAAACCATTTTTACAGATGGACAATTTTTTTCTGCATTTATAAAACCGTTTTGCAGATGCACAATTTTTTATTTCAGGTTCAAAACTTATTTTATGGATGCCATTTTTTTACTGATACAAAATCCTTTTACTGACACACAAATCTTTTATTACAGTTACAAAGCTTTTTTTTACGGACAGTCACTACTTTTGCAATGAATCTAACTTAATTTATACAGTAACTTAATGCCAAGAAAATAAAATTCAATAAAATAAACAAGGCCAAGCTAACCAGGCTGTACTAATGTAATACAGTGTTCTCTAGTTATAAAGCGGCTCATCTTTTGCTGTCTTTCTGTTTTTCAGAGCAACTTTGCATACTACTTTTTTTTATTTTTTTTTTTAAGCTGACTGTTTTCTGCATCCTGATTGGCTGTTGTCTGTCTGAGAAAAGTTTTACTTTGACCTAAAATATATAATTCTACTTTGCGGATTTCACCTATCATGAGTTATTTTTAGAACGTTTCCCCTTCAGTAAACGAGGGAACACTGCATTTATTTTCACCCTATTTATACAATGTCACTTTGAGCATCCTCGAGTCTGCTGGCCAAATGTATTCAGTCTGTGATTATAGCTGCATTAAAGAGGCCCAGGCATGTGTATTGATCGAGCGAGGACACCGAGGCAGCCACTTGAAAACCTCAGGGTGCTGCCGCTTTGCATCACCTAACGTCTGTGCATGCTTCTGTGGTGAGCTGCCGGACTCCCGGTAAGTGTGTGGTGGTAACACCATACTGCAAAGGCATTTGCCACTAACAGCCTCAGCCCTATATCCCAAACCCCTCAAATGAGCCTTAAGCTAAAATAAATAAGATCGGGAGGCGGCTCGCGGGGCGCCCGCTCCGCGTTCACACACATTACTGCTTTACGCTGTAGTGAGCGCTCCATTAGAAAAGGAAGGCGATGGGATGACCTCACCACAGCAGCGATGATTTAACGCCAGCCGCCTAGGATTGCTCTCCTCCTCTGTAGTTGAGGGCCAGTGATTTGGAGTCTGCAGAAGCACACTTTATCTTCCCCAAGAGTGGTTCAACTCCCACACTCAAACACTGAGGCCCCCGACTCTCATCAACCAGAGGAAATGTGTCTCTCTGGCAAAGTCCGGGTTTTACAGAGACCCTGAAAAATCTCTAGACTTATCAACAGTAAGCTACTGTACCACAAAGAACGGAGTCGGTATGAAGGGATTCCAAGGCGTAAACACCCAAGACCTCCATCTACAGTAGAGCAAAGTAAAGGTGATCTGGCATCTGCAGAATTCCTTCATTTATTACTTTTAGCATTTTATATTTGATGTCATGTTGAAGCACCCCTGTCACAGCCTTACCTTTGAAAGCTGAAGCCTCTAAACAGCATGGTTCAGAGAATAAAAGCAGAAAAGGATTAGGCCCCCGCTGCTAGCAGACTACGCCTCGCTGCACCGTTCATTCGCAGCCATAAACAGCTCATGATGGAGCTCAAATAAAACCCAATCACAGCGAAATATTTAGTTTGTTACAACAGACATGACTGATCACAATGTGTTCAGTGTAATTTGCACTGTTTAAAATGTATAAACTCAAAAACCCATTTTATCTGTTTTATATAAGCTAGAATTTAGCTTTAAAGGCCCACTCTGATGAAAAACTCGTTTTTGTAGCATTTTTCTCATGTTGGAGGACATATATATATATATATATATATATATATATATATATATATATATATATATATATATATATATATATATATATATATATAAAGAAAATTAAGCTTAAAATTCAATATCTGAGTAATTCTTTATTTAGCAGACGAAAAAATGACTTTAGAAAAAGCCTAAAGATGTGACTTTGAAGCTACAACTGTTAGCCTCAAGCTACCTTCTCCATTGTACTGCATCCACTTGTAGACAAATAGATCCATGAACGTCTTCGTTTTCCTTGTCTGAGCTTCTATCTAGATCAAAACTCTACATTTGGAAAACTACAATATTGTAATTTTAGGTTGGGATTGTGAGGGGCTGTAAGCTAGCTGGAGAGTATGGCAACACAGTGATGATGGGAAATGAGAGCAGGCTTACTCTGCGCCAAGAGTTCCGCCCACAACTTATGCCTGGTTCACACTGGACACGGAAGTGGTGCGGAACGGAAGCGGCGCAGAACGGAGGCCGCTTCCATTTGCCGCCCGTGTTAACCTATGGTGTAGTTCACACCAGACGCGGTCCTCCGCGGAAGGCGCGCGCCGTGCAGCGGATCGTTTCGGCGACTGGTCTGTTTTGTGCGCGAGCTGTCAATCAATTTTGGCAGGAAGTTACATCAAGATACATGAGAAAATCTGGGTAATTTTCAAAATATTACCAATTTTTCACAATAAAAGACAGCGATTGACAAATGCGATAATGTTTTTGTATCTAAAATAAACGTACAAACACACACACTTCTCTCTGTGTTTCTCAATAACAGATAAATTTAAGAAGTGTCAGCCCACTAACCACTAGCTTCTTAGCAGAATCATGGGGTGATATTTTAAGGTTATTAACTTACCCATGGTGACAAAAAGGCTCTAGCAGAAGCGCCTGTCGACGGTCACGGTGGCCTAAAACAGCATAATCATAATTAAAAGACTAAAGGGAACGCTTTTATAATAAATCAAAAGATGATGGGAGTGGGACTTCAAAGTTGGAGTAAATCTACCTGGTACCAGTCTAGCTGTGTGAAAGCAGCTTCTGTGAATTTCAGCCACTTTATTCAATGATAGTGGTTTGACTAGAAAAGCTTTCGCTTTTAAATATTTACTCCTCATCCATCGCTCAGATAAACCTCATCAGTTTCCAAAAAGCATCAACTGCAACAAGTTCAAATGACTCAGAGAAAGAAAATGTTCGGAGTTGTGAATGAACCACTACAGACAGAATTCCACTTTTACCACATGTTACCACCACATACAAAGTGGGATAGGGATGCTGGTAAATAAAGGCATTGGTGTTCATCTCAGAAACAACTATTTTCAGTTTGTTTCTCTGGTTTAAAGAGGACATTTTAGGCAACTTTATTATTTTAGAAAAACTTTTAGAAAACTAAGAAAATCTAAGACATATTTTCTGCAGAGAGGAAGTAGTTCAATATAAATTTGCCTTTAAGTTGTGGGCGGAACTTTTGGCGTGGAGTCTGTAGTAGAGCAGTCCACTGAGCAGTCCGGTACAGGAGGAGTGGTACGGGACGGTCCAGTTAATTCTGGTGACTGTTTCCACTCAGTTAAGCCTCGCTTCCACTGAGCGATTTGTTTTAACGATGTAGATGCTAGCATGTCATTGTGTCATTGTCGTGCGACGACTAGGAAAGTGACAACAATGGAGGTCATCCAGCAGCTCCTCTTTTTATTGCTTTACTTTTTGTACATCGTGTATAACAGGAATTTAATGTTGTTTGAAAGAAGATTGCGGACAGCTAAGAAGAATACCACCATAAAGACGAAAAGTGAATCACTAGCTTATAACTATATTAGCGCTTTCTATGTCATTTCACTTTCTGCCTATCACCGGGTGGCAACAGCAACTCCCCCCAACTGTCCCGTTCTATTTTTCTATGGATCTACAACAGATGTGGGCCCTCAAGAGGTACGGTTCAGAACTGTTTAGTGGGTCCGTTCAACAACAGAAACGCTCAAAATGCCGGATTGAACCGGACCGTACCGTACCGGACTGCTCAGTGGAAACAAGGCTTAGGATGCTCCTAAACAAAGGAGGCTCAAAGGAACTTTATTTCTGAAACTCCAAATAGTGCAGAAATCAAGATAATATCCACCTTAATTCAGTCGTTGATTTTAGGGGAAAGGAATTCATTTTTACAAAACTGGGTCAGGACAAAGTTACTTTGACAAATGTGTGTTGGTGGGGCGAAAGGATTTAAGCCATAAGTGGAGGTGGGTTCTGCTCATCCTCTGAGACAGATACCAGTGGTTCTGTCTCATTAGCTGCTGCTGCTGCAGTAGTTGGCGAAATCCGGAAATGCAGTTGAAGTCAGCAAAGGGACTTCTACTAATTGGACATTTGCTGCATTTCTAAGAAACAGAGTTCTTATTCTCTAGAATCAGAGAAGTGTCCCCCTCAACAGCTGTTATTGACTTTCATCGTGATTGTGTTTGTTTCCTACCGATTTGTCTCCTCTCACTTTAAAGTCAGCCCTTTAGAACTTGCTTTGTAAAATTATTTTTGGTCAATTCTCTTTTCCTACAACAATAAACCCCAACAAAAAAGCGGAGTATTCTTCCTGAGGATCTCGGCGCAGATACAGTTCTCCTGGAGGCAACTTAAGGCATTCCTCATGGAAACTTTTACACATCCTGGCATCCTGCCCAGACCCCAGGACTCCGCAAAACCCCTAATGATGATTGAGAGCGCGTCCGCACCATGCTGAAAACATGCTGAGTCGCTAACATTGGAGTGTGCCGCAAGGCTGGATTGAAGGGGAGGGCAGCGGACTGAGAGGATTTTTTTTTGGGGGGGGGGTGTTCATTAAAGTGGAGCTTGAAGTGTCTAATGGGACTCACTAAAGCCGGGCTAGCCCCTGAATCTTTCGGCAGCCGAGCATGTGAGCGCCTGGATTCAGTTGCAAAGAGAAGTGGCGGCGTTTGCTTTCACAACACTCCACCTCTGAACCTCCGGCCTCAGGGAGCAGGTCATTGTCCAGCTAATAGTGTACGGATAGAGAGGTTAAGTGCAATGCCTAGAACATAGTCTAATTCTGCATGCAGGGATATTGACAGGTACAAGAAAAAAGCGTGATGGCTTTTTTATTATTTATGGCTCCAGACAGGATGTGGATATTTTACTGTTGTTGTTGTTGTTGCTGCCTTCTCATATTAGGAATGTTGTTTTCCTGGCAGCCTGTCTCGTCATGGGGTGTAAGTTAAAAGTTAAAAAACTTCTTAAAAATGTGTGCAGTTGGGGGGAAAATCCATTTTAGGAGAGTGCACTCCTGAGTCGTTGACCATTTAAGCTATGGGTAAACAACTACACCTCCGTGATCGACAATAGAGCTGATTTTTTTTCTTCATTACTATTAAAAACCATTAGTTCTATTGTGTGAATTGAGCAGCTTCGGCTCTTATTGCTCATTATCTAACACTAAAGACTCCACTAAACACTTAGAAGTGCTGAGTACTGTAGTAAGTAATGAGATCCATGGAGATCTGCTTGAAATTGGATTTACATTAGCTAATCTTTTAGTAAGTATGTCCATAGTTTCCTATAACTTTAATTTAGGGGTGTAACGGATCTCAAAAGTCACGGTTCAGATTATGTCACGTTTTAGGGTCATGGTTCGGATCATCTTTCAGATCAGTAGAAAGTTAAATAAAAAACAACAACAACAGGAAAAAAAACAAGAAGATAAAAGCCTAAAATTATTTTTTTGAAAAGCCTTAAAATATATTTGGGAAAACAAATATAAATTACTTCAAAGGCTAAATATACACTCAAACACCTATGAACTTAAACAAAATGTAAAAACATGTCGTTTCTGGTTACATTTACATATCTGGAGGCCACTTCTACAAAAACTAAGAGAAAAGAATACTTACTAATTGTAGTATTGAAACTAACTGTGGGAACATTTAAATATATCAAATAATTATTAATATCTGTGGTACCTGTGCAGGTGAGGCACTGCCATGCCCACTTTTCCTCGTGGTTTTGGATTCTTTTGGCTTGCCGTACTGCCTTCCCCTGATGGCACGTCCCTGTTGCAGGAGCAGTGGCACATGGACACGTGCACCGATGCTTTTATTCTTCAAAATAAATAAGCCGGATCTCTCTGTATCCACGTCATCCATGACGAGTTCGTGGAAAGTTTTTGACAAAAGCTCCTCCCACACGCGGCGGGAACTTCAGGTTAAGAGACTTTTGGATAACCGTCAACAAGCAACTATGTTAAAACAAAGACAGTGTACAGTACACAAAATTGACGCCAGTTGCATTTCAGTACACGTGTGGGCCGAGCCGTGATCTGTACGGATCACGAATTATCCATGATCCATTTCACCCCTACTTTAATTGTTTAAAGAAAAAACAATTTGGGGTTTTTTTTGTCAAGATTGTGTAATCAAATTACAGATTTTTTGTAATTTTATGTGTTTTGATACATTTTGATACATTTTTTTGTGTTATGATACATTTTTAAGTACCACTCCGATCTTCTTTTGATCTTTCAAAAGTTTTTTATTTATCTATATTTTTCTTTGATTAAACTTTTCTACAACATAGTTTCTGAATTGTGGGTGAGACTATTGGTGGGGAGTAAGCCTGCACCCACTTCCCATCATCCCTTTGTTTTACTCTCTCTCCCACTAGCTTACAGCCTCTCACAAGAAAGAGAAATACTCAGAAATGCAGATTTAGTCTGAATTGTCTTTATATGTGTCCTCCATCATGAGAAAAAGGCTACACAAACATGTTAAAAACTAGAGCTGGGCAATACTGAGCAATTTGGTTTTGATCCGATACCGGTCACTGTACCGGTACTGATACCAATACCAATTTCAATATTTTTCATAAATACGGTGGATGTGACACAAACATCAAAATCTCATTTGTTTTTAATCAGCGTAAATACTTTCCACTTTTTAATTTACGTGAAAAACATAAAAACAGATTTAGGACAATATTTTAAATTAAATGGAGAAACAGTTTACTGAAATAAAAACTTCTTGAAATTAAATAAAAAGTGAAGAAGTGAACTCAAAACAGTCTACAAACCAAAAGAATCAAGTAACTGATACAAAACTAAAATAAAAATGATAAAAAATCAGCTGGTAGAAATATAAATAAGTTGTAACTTCTTAGCCTTTAAATAGAAATATAAAAACTGATGAAAATGAACAACTCAGCATTTAAATGGAGTTAAAAAAGGTTGAACGATGCTGAGATCTCAGAGAACTGGATAGAGGGGTGAGGCAGCAACTCAACTGGATCCTTTTTGCTGATACAGAAAAGTTTCAAACAAGAGTGAAAATATCAATATATGTGGGTCAGTATTGATCCAATACTTGAGATCAATACTATCAATATTTAGCATCGATCCACCCAGCACTATTAAAAACATCCCTTTCATAGGAGTGGATCTTAAAAGAAAGATGTTAATAATGTTGAAGCTAAGTTTAACCCAAATCGATACATTTTGATTTTTTCATCATTAATAATCTGATCAAGTTATTCAAGCCTTATGTGAGACACAAGAACGTTGCTGTTCCCTTTCTTGTTTCTTTTCCTCCTAAATGTTTTTTGAATGTTTGTCCCCCTGGCTGAACACCACAAAAACGTTTCACTTTCTGGTTCTGATCATAGTTTTTGGAAACCCATTCAGTTGTTGACACTATGGCCCCAAATGAGTTGCAGTTTAGCAAATAATTGTATTTAAGTAGCTACATATGATGGGGGGGCCACTGTATTTGTGCTCATGCAAGGCCGTGGTACAGCCATTGAGAATGGTATCGGTTTTGATAAACGATGCAAGATGAGAACTGGGTCCGCTTCTGAAAGCCTCAGGACTGGCTTTACGCGCATGTGTGTGTGTGTCCGTCTGACCAAAAACCCTGGCAGCTAAGCTGGAGGATCTGGTCTGGTTTCAGTCGCTCCGTCATAATATCCACAGTCACTGTAAAAGAATGTGTCTGCTGAGAGCCTGCAGTCACATTATCTAAACAAATTGAGATCTTTTGTGTCTGGAGTTCACACACAGTCATACCTTTGGTTTTAAAGATATTATATAGGGTTGAGGATCACTAATAATTTCCAGAAACTATTCGATTTGATTCACAAGAGCCTGGATCGATTTGATTCTGATATTTTTAGATTCTTTTGATGCTCTCAATTCATTTTGATTTAATTCAATTTTTGAGTTTACACAGTTTACACATTTAGATACATTTAGATACAACGTTTAGAAATACATAAATGATCTACCATATATTTTGAATATATTTAAATTAATCTGATACAATTTACATACTGTAAAATGTATCAGTGAAATACGGTAATAAGATTGTCAATATAACACAGTGTTACATGGATTCTCAAAAAAGGAGATCTAGCAAAAATGTTCAGATTATTAACATTGTAAACATTGTTCTTCTTCTTCTCGAGGGCATTTCAGTTTGGCCACTAGGTGGTGATCGCGCTATAGCATTACACTTTTGTCAAAAAGAATAAGCAAAGAATGAGCAAAAAAAATGGTGCTTTAAATGGTAAAATGGCGTATACTTGCGTAGCGCTTTCTACACTCCTCTGAGGGCCCAAAGCGCTTCACAGTCACAGACCCATTCATCCATTCACACACACATTCACACACTGAGACCTTTAGACCACAAATGGTTACTTTTAAAATATTTCCTTAAAAGATTTTGTAAAAGTCATACCTATGATTTTATAAAGATGTTCATTTATGTATGATTATGTCGACCAAGCGTCAGCGTTAGCCGTCCTATGGAAAATTCCATTAAACGTTAGCATCAAGCTAGCATACTTTAGCTTTATGTGCCAAATTGATTTAGATTCTTATGAATCAATTATTGATCTATTAAGCTTAAATCGATTCAAATTGATTAACCGATTTTATTAACTAGCCCTAGTATTATGTGGTGCCTAACAGCAAAACATAGACGAAACATAGACGAAACCTCTTGAATTGTTTAGTTTTGCGCTATTAGGTCACATTGTGGATGGTCCCTATGTAGAGTAATTATCCATCATGAATTGCAAACTGATGCAAATTGAAGCCACAACATTTCTGGATTTATCCCTCTTTTCATTAAAGCTGTATTACTTCAGATGGTCATACGTAATGTTTTTCTCTCCGTTTCTCCTGACACAGCCGTTTAGAGGCTCGGTTTGTGTGGCTCACATTCTGAGGTTAAGGAAACACGCGTCGAGAAGCCTCCGAGCCACATGGATCAGAGGCTCTGGACTCAGACGGGCTCTGTGGCCTGGCTGGAATCTTCCAGAGTGTATCTGTGATCACGGAGCTTCCACCTCACAGCAGAGACTCGTTAAAGAGATGCAGCAAGTTTCAGCGTCTTTGGAGGGATTTAGAGTAAATCCTCAAAACTTGTGTCTGTTTTCTTTTGAAATCTGGTTACCTAAAGTTAAAAAGCAGGCCCCCTCATTTTTATTGCTACTTCCGGACTAAAATAATATTCAAAAAATTGCCCGAAGCAATATTCCTCAATGGAGATAACACCACAAATGCTTTACCACTGTACATAAATTTGTCTCGATCTTGGATATTCCCTCCAAGCACGAGGAAATATGAGCACATGGAAAAGTTCTGCAGTCCATTTTGTGGCGAAAATCCCAACAAATCCAGGTATTTTGCCAAAAGAGAAAAATTTTATGATGTCAAGGGGTGAAGATCGACTTCTGGACAGCAGCTACACACTGACATTCATGCGGTGTTCAAACGGGGGATCCTCCTGTCGGTCATAACAAACCGGGGTGAGCTCCTTGCTTGGAGCAGCTGCATTTATAGGATATAAATACCTGTGGCATCAGTAAACAGGAGCAGGTCTCCATCCCAGACCTCCTAATAACAGCTCCACATCTGAAATTCGTTACTTCAGCGAAATAGGACTCTGTAGCGACGGATGTCAACAAAGAAGTCCCGTCCAGGTTGGTGGGGAAAGCCGTTGAGTTTTAGAACAGTTGACAAAATTGGCATTCTCCTTTGTGCACATTTATGAGGAAAGGGCGGCGGAAATAGTGAGACGGAAGGCAGGAATGGGACCAAAAATCTGGAATGTGACGGGGGGAATAGGAGGAAAATAATTAAAAGGAGAGTTTTAACTGTTTTACTTGTAACTTTCTCAGACAAATTATTTAAAGTCCCACTCTGATCATCTTTTGATCTGTTGTAAAAGTGTTCCCAGTGGTCTTAAAAGCTCGTGTCCACTGAGCGGTCCGGTCTGGTACGTTAAGGAGTGGTACAGTCCAGTCCAGTTAATTCTCCAGAGCATTTCCACTCAGTTTATTTTCATGGCGTATGCGTGGTGTAGGGCGCTAGCGTGTCATTATAGTGCGGCGACTAGAAAAGCCACATCCAACAACTCATTTTTGTATTATTTCTTATTTTCAATAAAGACTCGAGACCTAAAGAGTACACAGGAAACCGCAAAAACCTGAATGCTAACAAACGCTAGAAAGGTTAGCTTAATTGAGCGCTATATTGGTATTTTCTAATGTCGTCATCACATTCTGACAATCAATATACAGCAGCTCCACCCCAACTGTTCCGTTTCACTTTTCAATGAACCCAACAGGCACGGTTCTGTACTGTTTAATGAGTCCAGTTTACAATAGAAACACTCAAAATACTGGACCGTTCCGCTCAGTGGAAACTAGGCTTTACTTACGATTATGACTTTATTTTCCCAAAATGTTGATTCTTATGACAGTTGACATAGTTGTGGGCGGTACTGTTTTAAGCCTGCCCCTTTCACATCATTCATCTATTCATAAGCTATCCCACTAGCCTACAGCCCCTCACACACCCAACCTAACATGAAACAAAAATGGTGAGCGTATTGGAGCGTTCCAGCCGTACAGTTTTAGCCATATGCCAATTTGGAAGAGAAAACAAAAGCCTTGTTTCCACTGAGCAGTCCGGTATGTTCCTGTCCAGTTCGGTGGGGCGTTTCCATTGTAAAATGTCCCATTAAAGAGTTCCAACTCGTACCTCTTGGTGGCCCCCATCCATTGTAAGTCCATAGAAAAATAGAACGTAAGGGACGGAGTCGCTGTTGCTACCCGCTGATTGACAGAATGTGATGACGACATTAGAAAGCGCTAATATAGCGCTAAGCTAGCTATTCCGTTTTCCTCTTTACGGCGGTATTCTTCTTAGCCGCTCACAATCTTCTTTTCAAACAACATGAAATTCCTGTTATACACGATGTACTAAAACTAAAGCAGTGTAAAGACGAGCTGCTGAATGACCTCCATTGTTGTTGCTTTTCTAGTCGTCGCACTACAATGACACGCTAGTGGTCTACATCACACATGTGCCGTGAAAAACAAATGCTAAGTGGAAGTGAGGCTTAATTGAGTGGAAATGCTCGCCTGAATAAACTGGTCTGTACCGGACTGCTCAGTGAAAACTAGGCTAAAGATGACCATGGATCCAGTCGTACAAGTATCTGTCTCAGAACAGAGTGGAGTATGGAGCTTGTGGCTTGCTATAATAGCTTCTACAAGCTTTTTCCAACTGCATCTTTTGTCTGCTGCTGATTCGCAATGATTTGAATAAAGAAATGCTAATTTAAACTATTTTTTTTTGTTTTACATATGTCCTCCATCAGCAAAAAAATGCCACAAAAACATTAAAAACACAATTTTTGTTGGAGTGGTTCTTTAAGTTGTGTAAGAACAAACTAATAGCAAACTTAATAATTATCTTAGGCACATCCAACGTACCCCAAAAAAATTCCCCCAAAACACCTGGAGATGCATCTGATGGGTTGAATGTGCAGAGCGGCAGAGCACAGACCTATTTTATGGCTTTGGAGTTTTTGGGTCAAGAGATTGTCACACTTTCCTCACATCCAGGAATATGCAGCGAGCATGAGGAGAAGCAGGTCAGCCGTAGAAATAAAGGAGACAGAGACCCAGACAGACTCGGAAAGAGGAAAATGTGAGGTGGAAGAAAGTTGCACACAATCTTGGTGATTTTCCCTGGCAGCTTCTCCTGCTAACCCTGTTCTTAACACAAACATGCGGACACTGTGTGCCTTTTTCTCCACTGAAGCTGTTAAGGCCAGAACACTAAAAAGTCAAAGAAAGAAAAACACGGGCGAACTTAAAGATCACATTTTCTTCCTCTCCCAACGGTGGCCATTCTCAGCTCCGAGACTCACCACGCAGCAGGGAACAGGTTTACTTCAGGGGTGGGAACGGACATTACCAGTGAACTGTAAGCTCCTACTGTTGATATATGACCCATGGTAGTTATAAACCTAAATTGGTCCCATGGCTGTCTGATTGGCCTCCACTGAGCTCTATTTCACCCAAAACAACACGCTAACAAACAGGGAAATCCTTTCACTCTCAGCAGGCGTTTTTATTTTCCTTTCTTTTGTGGGAACTTTCAGAAGTAAATACTGAAAAAACGTACACACTGACCTAAAAGAATCACTGAATATTTGGTATTTATAATTCATTTGTATGTTTGTATTGCATATGAGTAAATAACTATGAGGGGGGGATGTTAGAACATATTTTGGCAGAATTATTTGCTTTTACTATAGGAATATTTAGTATTTCCATAATTTCTTGTTCTTAAAAGAAGCTTCAAAAGTGACATGCTTTGATTTTAGAATTCTAAATAGTAGAAATTAATATTTTTTTTTATGTCATAAAACGTTTTGCATCCATTTACCACCAAATAAATACTGTACTGTTCAGTGTTTTATCAAAGTTTTTGGTTTAAATTGAACTATTAGTGATTACTAAGATGAAAACGGTGTTTTAACATGTTTCATTTATCTGATGATGGAGTACATATATAAAGAAAACAGTCATAAAATTGCATCTCTGAGCATTTCTTTATTCAAATCCTTCTGAATCAGGAGTATGTTTTTTTTTTTTTTGTAAAAGATCGTATTTGTTATATAAAATATAGAATGGCAAAAACACCCTGATTCTGATGCATTTTCTTGTTGACAAATAGATCCATGAACGTCTTTGTTTTCCATGTCTGAGATGGAATCTGGATCAAAACTGTATGGAAGGACAGTATTTTTGGTGCACCAGTCACATTTGGTTGGGGGTGTGAGGGGCTTAAATGCTAGGTTCATACTGGATGCGGAAGCACCGCGAAGAGGGGAATGCACGTGGCATCCGCTCTCTCCAGACAAACATGGTATATTTATTTATTTATGTTGTATTTTATGCTTTATTTATAACTTTATTTATATTGATAATGTTTGTAACTTTTTTTTTCTCTGTTGGACCAGACGGAAAAGTAAAAGAGGGGGAGTTTAGAGAAAGTCGAAAATGGTAACAGAGGGGTTAACATCATACAACAACCAGGTGTAAATAGCTGGAATGGGCGGGGCATATGTTTATTTCCATAGTCTTTTTAGATACAAAAACATGATCGCATTTGTCAATCGCTGTACTTATTGAGAAAAATCTGTTATATTTTATTGAGAAAAATCTGTTATATTTTGAAAATAAACCCATTTTCTCATGGATCTCGATGTAACTTCCTGCCAGAATTGATTCGGATCGCTTGCGACTCGCACACAAAATAGACCAGACGGCAAAACGGTCCGCTGTGCGGCACAAGCCTTCCGCGGAGGACCACGTCGCTCCGCGCCTGGTGTGAACCACACTGTTGGTTAACAAGGGCGCCAGATGGAAGCGGCCTCCTTTCCGCGGTGCTTCCGCACCCATTGTGAACCAGGTGTAAGTTAGCAGGAGATTGTAAACAGAGAGCTCTCAGCAGTGCGGAAGGGAAAGGGGGTGGGGTTGCTCCATGCAAACTGCATTGCCCACAACTCAGAGGTGAAATTCTTATAAACTATTACCTCTCTGTAGAAACTCCAACCTTGAAAATACAGTTTTTTGTGTGTGTTTTTTTTTTTTGGTTAATAGTGATCATAATTAAAATACACTTTTCTTGTAAAATAAGATTAAATTGACAATAAACAACTTTTAGATTACATTTTATTCTGCTATTAGTCAACTAAAATTAAGAATATTTTGAATATAAGTTAAAAAGTGAATATAAATCAGACAAATCCTTTTATGAAATGTTTTAAAATGTTAGAAACTTCTGAATTAGTTTGGATTTATGCAAAGAAAGAAAAGCTGTAAAGAAAGCTTTACTTTCTGAACCAATACTCTTGAGCAAATCTGCACACACCGGTGCAGGTGAACATCTATGATTTCCAGGTGGCAGAACATTCCTCGTCTCTGCACCTAAAAGAGCTCTGCTTCCATCTTTTCAGTCTGGACGCGTGCAGCCTGCAGTCGGACTTTTCTGAAGCAGTTGGAAATCAAAGCAAGAGAGGAGGGAAAAAGTGGAAGTTTGGCGAGAATCGCCTCCCCTTCACTTTCCTCTTCAGATGAATAGGTCCATGATGTGCCCTGAGGAGACCTCCTCCTCTGTGTCTTCCAGTCCCTGCAGGCGCCGTGATTTAAAGCTGCCGAGCAGCTCTGGGGTCAGCACACAGAGTGTTAAGCTGATTACTCGCAGCTTCAGTGCGGAGTCGAATCGCTTGAGAGCTGCGGGGCTGTTGAAAAGAAAAGAGGCCGCGTTCTTGTACGCAGCGGGGGCTTCTGTAAGATTTAGTTACCTCCACTGGACCATTCAGTGCCTTTTTCTGTGACTTTGAAATGAAGCAGGCGAAAACTTTAAATTCTTCAGTCGAAGGGGTTTAAAAAATTGAAATATGTTGTTTCTTTATTTGTTGCCGGGGATTCCTTTCAGCAAAAAAAAAAAAAAAAAGTCCTGAACATGCATTTATACAAACAGTAAGACTCAGAAAGTGCCTCTCAGGGATGTGTATCTGTGATGGATAGCGAACACTAAAGCACGCACTGAGGTAAAGCTGCTTGGACACCGAGTTCATCATTTTTTACTGTATAAATAAAAGAAAACAGGTGATTTAAGGACGCGTGTTAAAAATGGGGCTGTAAATTGTGTTTGCTGCGCATGTGCAGCCAAATTCTCACTTCTAGGCTGCAGCCACACTGAAATATGATTGCTTCAGTCTGCTCATATTTTTTCACTTAGTGCCACTTTCAAACGAAATCTAGCTGCTCCGGTCTCTGCGGGGAAACATGCATTGAGTTCCAAATCATTCACTTCAAGATTATCAGCTGACTGAGTTATTTTACCATAAAGCCGCTGGTAATGAGCCGTGGAAAGAGATTTAATCGTTCTCCTTTCATATTTTAATCACTCAGTTTGATGTGTTTTAAGACCTTACTGTTTGCTTTACGCTTCACTAGTTGCATGAAACGGAGCTTTTGATTTCCCAAAGCCTCCAGTCCCCGTCCATGCTCTTATTTTCTGTGCTTAAGATTGATCAAATCTGTAATTGTTGAGTTGTGTGGCAGTATATTGCAATTGAAAAAAACGACATCTCGCCGTCTTCACTGCATGACTGCAGTAACTTCCATTTATTAGAAGAGTGTTTTAGATTCCTTGTTGTTTTAAGTTTCGTTGATTAATTTCTTTTTTAAAAAATTGTTTATAAAGCCGTCTGCAATGACGGCACAGTAAGCCCAGAGGATCCCCCGTTCAGGGCGCTGGAGATCGGCTCCATGTAAACACCTCCTACTCATCCTCCCTGGAGGCCGACCTCGAGCGCACACACCCTCGGCCTCCTGGGCCCGGGAGGAAATGAGAGGTGGAGGGGAAGGTGGAGGAGAGGGAAGTGAAAGGGTTGAGATAGGGAGAGGCAGAGCGGGCAGATCAAAGATGTCGCTTTGGCCAAAATAAGCTCATCAGTGGAGGGGATAGTAAAAAAAAAAGAAAAAAAGCTTTGGATTTCTAATTTGGGAAACTACTGATTCTTTCCGATAGATTTGCTCTCATGACTGCATCTGGGTGAGGCATGTGGTGAAAGCTGCTGTGTGTTGGCTCGGTTGGTTTGGTTAAATTCGTCTCCAGCAGAGACTCGTCTGTCGGGCAGGTCAGAGAGTCGGGTCAGGTGGGAGAGCATGTCCTTCTTGCACCTTCGCCCTCATGCTGCCAAGTCAGGATGTTAGATTGAAACACAATAACTGGAAACCTGGACAGTGACAGCTTTGACTCCCTTCATAACTTACTTCTTTGCGGGAATGTGCATGACATCAGTTGAGTAGTTGCAAGAAAAAAGGAAAACAATCTGTTAGACCACACCTGTGATCCTCAGTCATTACTGCCCATACGGGTGGATATGAGGTGTCTGTGGGCAAAAAATGGGAAAACGCCGGTGTGTCATATGGATTTTTTAGTATTTCTACCCCTTGAACCACGTTCACTTCTCAAGTTAGTGCTGTTCAAGTGATAATACACGCTCCACGTCTGGAACCTGACTGTTAGAAATGAGGAAATAGGTAATCGTAGGGATCAGGTGTGTATTTGAGCATGTATGGGTGTGATTGTGGCCCTGCGACGGACTGGCGACCTGTCCAGGGTGGATACTGTCTTCGCCTTGGGGCCCGGGTTAGACTCCGGCAGCCCTGTAAACGGGTTTAGAAAATGGATGGATAAAGAGTAAAGTCTGTGTGAACATTCCACAGTGTGTCACCTACACACCCCACGTTTGAAGCATTTGTGCAAAATCAGAAAGAAGCCATAGTGTAGTGTTAGGGTCCCATACAATAGCATTACCAGTGTGTCATAAATGCGTGTAACTTACATTGTCTTTACAAATACTTCATGAAACACCACATACATGACAATACAACACATTCTCACTCCCAACTCGGCACAGATTAACATATGGCCAATGACCCCACTGCTTCTCTGTTTGACGTTTTGGGTGTACTCAACTCGTCGTTTTTTGATGTGCTGGTTGTTCTTCTTAAATCATGGGTCCCCAGCTCCAGTCTGTACCGGGTCGCGTCCAGGCCTGGTTTGCGTGCGCCTAGTACCAGTTAGGGCTATGGTACTGGTACCAGGGTCAGGTACTGGTACTGGACACGTCCTGAGGACCAATTCACGTCCAGTATTGCGCCCCGAGGGTTGCAGACCCATGATTTTACAAACAGCCAGCACGTCAAAAAACGACGAGTTGGGGACAACCAAACTGACAAAAAGTGACGCGGAGAGGTCCTTATCCATATGTCAATATGTCACGAGTTGGGAGTGAGAATGTGTTGGACAACAGTATGTTCCATTTTCATGATATCCCTTAAGTTTGCCATATGAACTTCAAGGGAACTGCAAGACCCCATAAGCCATACAATCCAAAAACCTGCAGTACCTGAACAGGTCAACCCTCCTGTAAAGATGCATGTGACTAAGGCATAACTTAAATGACTTGACCTCAACTGCTACGAGTCTTAAGTAAAGCCTTAATCACATTTGTATGGGTGCTGCAGTAGGTTGTTCGGGCACATAGAGGGTTGTAGAGAAGAGGTCCACCTCAAGAAGGTAAAACGTACGACTGCCATACGTGTGGTAAATATATAGTGAAATATTTGAGAGAGTCATTTAAGTTACATGTTCTTAAGATGGACGGAGGCCCCGGGGAAGACCCAGGGCACGCTGAAGAGACAATGTCTCTCTTCTGGCCTGGGAACGCCTCGGGGTCCGCAGAGGAGCTGGAGGAAGTGGCCAGGGACAGGGAAGTCTTTGATTATAGACCACTGTCACGCGACCCGGTTCAGGATGAGTGGAAGATGATGGATGGTACTTAAGAGGTATGATGGACGCTGTCGCATAGCGCCCTTTACGGATCACTTCAGTCATCAGCAAGGTGTGCACACTGGCTCTTTCTTTCAACCGTCCTACAATCATGGGGTGTGCAGATGATACGCAAGTGCTGATAAGAGAACTTATGCTCCGATTAAGTAATTTCCTTATTTCTAACAGCCACGCTGCACACAAGGGACGTGAACAGCTTTAACGGGCTTCTTGTGTGGGTTCAAGGGGGTAGAAAAAAGGAAAAAAGTGTAGGACACACCTGCGTCTCACCTACTTTACCCTTACCCAAACCTGTCGCAAAAATTGTGCATGAACATATTCGCCTTAAAATCTTGTCTACGATCTTAAAAATTCCTGTGGATTAC
>NC_050527.1:31373142-31404586 GCF_002922805.2 Oryzias melastigma
AGGGGGTAGAAAAAAATAAAAAAGTGTAGGACACACTTGCGTCTCACCTACTTCACCCTTACCCAAACCTGTCGCAAAAATTGTGCATGAACATATTTGCCTTAAAGCCTTGTCTACGATCTTCAAAGTTCATGTGGATTACTTCCATACCCCGTACAGGTTTTTTACCTGCAGACTGCCCAAATCCACCAGTTGTGACTAAAGCTTCAATAAAGAAAAAACTCAACCTCCACATCAGCCTCAGTGCTTGCACATGAGAAAGTCTTCTGCTCCACACACCAGCCTCTCTAGTGCAGATGAAATATACTGTCTGCAAATATCATCACATCATTAGGCCCAAAGGGATGCCTGCAGTGGATGAAGGAGCTGTCAACCTGTGAGGCTCGGATGAATTTATGAAGCACTTTATCACGCCGGTGTGCGAGCGAAACACTTTGTCTCATGCATTTAGAGGGAAAAGCCATCTCCGTTTCACTCCTCGTCTTCCTCTCCCTCCATCTCCGCCGCGCCACGCTGTGCATGTGTGTGTTCTGACCTTCGACCCCTCCCCGGGTTTGGGGCGCTGCTGGTTATGAGCACAAGATAAGTGACGCTGTCTGAGCCGCTGCAGCCGTGTGTGGGAGGCAGCGCACTGGCCATTAAGTGTTTCTGCTGAGGCTGAGAGAAGATTTGATATAGTGGGGAAACAAAAGTAATATGTAGCAGGAAATTCAATTTTCTCTCTCCAGCAAGTTTGAGCTTTGGTTTGGCTTCCACACCAAATCAATTTCACATAAAAGCAGGTTCAAATGAGGTTTAACTGGGGGTCTGCCTCACAGCTTTCTATGCTGTTTACATTAAAGAAGTTGTATGTTTCCGACAAACGTCCTCACGTGATGCTGAGAGTCGGGTCGCCACAATGGAAGGAAGCAGCCTCGGTTCTCACAGAGCTGCTGTTGTAGAGCAGAATGTTGGAGTAAGCATAGGAAGTGTTTGCCTTTGCTTCATTGGGAAGGTCTTTGACCCTCACACAGCTGTGTGTTGTGAAAGTAAGAGGAGTTCAGGATGGTGCTGGGTATCAAGAGACCGCAAGTGGGAGCAGAAGTTTCTTCCAGGAAGTTGCTGTTACAAATTTGAGTTCAGAGGTCGCGATGTGGGGGAAGCCGGGGCGAGGTGGAGCCGCTCTGCCGGGTCTTTGCCAGTTGAGCCCGGGTTGAGGGCAGCAGATCGAGTTTCAGCTGCCAGAACCTCCGAGATGCTGAATGCTCTCGGGTCTTAAGGCTTCGCATCTCTCCAGACCACAGTGCATCCTCTGTTCTCTGTGGAAGCTGTTATCGAATCCCGGAGCACAGCACTCGTCTCTAACAATGCTAACTAAATCCCCAGTGCAGGTCAGGTTCTCTCAGAGCTTTAGGAGGGACTAAATGAAGCTGGAACGCCCCTGTTTGGATTCAGCACAACAGGAAAGCAGGATACCTTGGATGTGATATCTTTATTGATATCCTCAAAAAAAAATTCTGGGTTATTTGAGCATAAATTGAGTTAAAAACAAATAGTATATCCTACCATGAATAATCCAAATGCTGTTTATTTGGAGGTTAAACAAGAAACACAAGAAAAATAGAACACAAATGTTAAATTAAATGAATTATTTTACTGATATAAAGTCATGAACATCTCACCACCTTTTCTGAAAAGGCAACTTTTTCAGGTTTACGTTTGAATTTTTTCCCGCCCCTTGAAATGAACCGTATCCTGCCCTTTGGTTTACTTCCACTTTTTAGTCCAGTGTGCTTTCACACTGTCGTTAAACTCATTTGCATGTGAAAGCCAAGACCTCAGACTTGTTGGATGAGCTTCGCTATAAGCAGCACACTCTCAGAAGAAACCAGCTCCGCCGTAGACGGAAGCGTGTGGCGAGGATGACTGCCTGCTTAGTGGGCTGAAACTAATCAGCTTTCATCCCAACTGATACGGTCAGGTTATTCCAGCGAACATTCATTCAGCCTGCTGTAACACCCTGTGGAGACGGGGGTTTAGCAAAAAGCACACATTCCAGGCCGAGAAACCGTGCTGAACCGTCCATCGAGGTGCTGCATGGGCTCAGATCGCATCCCAGTCAGAGTTCTGTGTCACTCTCACACCTGCCTAAAATAGATCTCCCAGCACAGGAGCCACACAGAAGTCCTGACAGGTCCAGGTTGTAGTTCACTGATTGTTCTGATGGGGCGGGTAATAAAAGATGTCACTCTATTTAATGCCATTTAACACCTGTTTTGTCAGCAGGGGAATATTGGGCGCCTGGTTTTTCCACTGTTTTTGTTTATTCATGAGAGGGAATCCTCCCAGTTGAAGCTTTCCATTATTAACCCAGGCAAAAAAAAGCAAGTTTCCAGAGTGAAAGAGATGCAAAACCACTTTGTTTCATTGGTTAACATGTTTTTTTCCTCCAATATAAAGATTGGTGGGAAATATTTGTGGAAAATTACACCTACTGTGATCGGAGCTTGTAAAATACCTCTGCTTACCCACTCCATGCAGAGGGATGAAGTTTTTGCAGCCAAATTCCACTCAGAACAAAATGTTCCCCTGCTTGTCTGACTGCTTTTCCCTTTTACCGCATATTTGTGGTTATCTAGTCCCCGCGCCGAAGATGAGGCAGACTCAAAAACATACACATTTTACAAATAAAACTATTTATTGTTGCAAAATTCTGCAGAAACGTTCCTCGTCCAAGTCTGGACTCAATCTCAGTCTTTCACTCACCCAAAGTAGGAGTTTGTTTTCAACTTCTTTTAAATTTTAATATTTTCCAGAAGTTAGTGCAGCTTAATAGTGACAAGACCTGCATCATTAAGCATCTATAAATAGCAAGTTGATGTTTTCTTGTGGCGCAACAGTCGGCCACATCCTGTTTCTATAGTTCGCACATTTCCAGCAGCGTAAAAACATGAAAACACACAGGCTAGTCTTTTACCTTTTTTTTTTTCAATTTATCACTTTTTTTTTTCAAAATGGAACATCAGCGCTCATGCCAATGGAAAATATTAGTAGATAAATCATCAAAATAATACCACAGTTAAAATGTGGGTGGAGGAGACGTCACTTTTTTTTTTGTAAGTACATTGCCTGAGAAGAAGAAAGGAGCCGCTGCCTCAGAGTGAGAAACTCAGAGAAAACATTGGTGGCTTTTCGCTGCAAAGCTGTCGGGTTTTCCCGTCTTTTTTTTCAGAATTACCTGGAGCTGTTTTCTCACTTCTGTAAACAAAGCTGAGCGGCAGAATTAAAGCCGGATCATTTTAATGGTTGCATGTGCATGCACTTCCTCCGTGCTATAAATAGCCCCAGCGTGTAAATGCCTGTTTAGTCCTGAGTGGAACAGGGTTGAAAACAGCCAGCGGTGTTGGCACAGGTCGGATTTTTCCAAAGGGAGTTCCTCCCGTCCAGGGAGGTGAGTCCCAACCACCCTCTGTGTGTGTGTGTGTGTGTTGGGTTCTATTTGTAAGTACATATCAGTGGGCGTTGTGTGCACACAGAAAACAAAGTCACTTTAAAATTATTTTTATTATAAAACAAAATACTTTGTATTTATTTTTTTTTTGTATTTTTTGTCACATTTTTGCTCTCATAGTTCAATTTAAAAGTTTTCAAAAAGTTACAAGAACGATCTTCGGAATAGTTGATCACAAAAGGCCTAAACTCCTGTTGTTTTTGTCTTGCACTGATGCTTCACCCTGCAGTATCTAGTGATAACAAACTGCAGAGCCGTTTCGAACCCAGGAGTGGGTGGACTTCCTGTCTCTGGCTTCACCAGACTCTGTCGCCGTGTCTCCATCGGCTCGCGTTATCACGCCGCAGCTCTACAAATGTGAGGCTTCTTGTTTGTTTTGAGCCACAGGTCTGGAAGGTCCTCGCCATCTTCTCGGTCACTTCCCTCTGCTCTGCCAAAGAACACACAGCAGATAAACGGGGGGACTGATCTCCTCCTGTGCGACTGTGGGAAACGCTCGGGCACAGGAACCGGTGCAGGAAAGACAAGACGACGACTTTGAGGCGGAGATGTGTGCGCCAGGATGATATGGCTCACTAACGCCATTTATATGTTTGGATTGCAAACAGTGGAATCCACTTTTTATCTTCTCGACCAGCTATGCCAAGTATTCAGCGTGGAATTGTCTGGATGAGTTTTACATTCGATGAAAAGTTTTTGGACAGTAAGAGTTTCTTTGACTGTGCAGAACCAAACGTTGCAATGGTTAAAACATTGAAAGCAGCTATAAGGCCATACATCTATGATGATCAGAGGTGGAGGTGTTTGCAGTTGGAAGTGGAGACTTTAAAATCTCTAGAAATATTTTAAAACTATTATTTCAAAGTAATTGTACAGTATGGGTCTCTAACCTACAGCATTTCTCCCAAAGTTCAGGTCCTCAACATCTAACATCCTCTTTGTTTTGATGGGATTCCAGGTTAGATTGTCCAAACACATCTAATCCCAACACATTGTCATTCCTAACGTGTCACTTTTTGATGTTTTGGGTGTCACCAACTCGTCGTTTTTTGACCTGCTGGCTGTTCCAATTAAATTAAGTCTCCCCAACCTCATGGGCGGTCCAGTACTGGGACGTGGACCTCACCAGGTGGAAGGCGCTAACCTTAACCAGCCTTTCTTCATATTTATTGGGTTTATTGATTCAAACTTTTCTGTTTGAGAGACACTAACCTTAACCCAACTGGAATTTGAACCAAATACTTCACCCTGTGAGGAAAGTGCACTAACTTAATGAAGTTATGCATCTGGTACTGCGTCCGACAAAACCACTGGACCCTTGATTTAATTGGAACAACCAGTATGTAAAAAAAAGTCTAGATGACACCCAGAAAGTGACGTGGAGGGATCAATAACCATGCTTCAATATGTGTCGTCTTGGGAATGAGAATGTGTAGCTGATCAAAGTAGTTGAGCTCTATTAAAACAGCAGGAAGGCTCCAAAAAGTTGACATTGTAGCTAGGTATGTGTTGTTGTTTACTGAAGCTGCAACATCCTGTTCAGTCCATCTATCCGTCTATTTTTTTTACCCACTGGATCCCTTTTGGGGTCACACGGTTGCTGAAGACAATCCTGCTAGTTGAGGTCTGGATGATGATGCACCCTGAACTGGTCACCAGTCTGTTGTTGGGCTACACTCACAGGCACACGGGATAATTTAGGACTGTGATATGAGGCAGGTTTTTGGACTGTGACAGGAAGAAAACCCAAGCAGTCCCGAGGAGAACATGAAAAACCCTAAAGATCCCAACTGGGATTTGAACCAACAACTTCACGCTGTGAGGAAGGTGCACTAACTTAATGAAGTTATGAGTAATCTAACATCAATTATTTTTATTGCTCAGTTTTTATTACTTTTAGTCCATTTTTAACTTTTTTGAATTTTTATTTTTCAATAAATGAAATCTACATAAGCAAACCCTTTCAAAAATGATAATTTAAAAATTTTATGAACTTTTACACTTTTAAATGCCAATAAACTGTATTTGTCTAACAGTTGAGTGTGCAAGATGAGCTTCAAATGGGACAGAGAACATTAATTGTTGTATTTCTTTCAAGTCAATATTAACAATTGTTCAAATTTGTACACCCGTTTATCTTTGTATAAAAAGTCGGTGAAATGCTTCTTTTCTCTGTGAATCAGCTATTCTATTTTCTATGATTTTTTTTTTCTGTGGTCCGATTCTCTTGTTTGAACCAGGGCCTTCTCTCATGACAAAAGGGCACTACAAGACTACATCAACTTGCTACTTTTTAAATGCTTAATGAAGGAGGTCTTGTCATTATTAAGGCCTATGAATTTCAAGGAAGAAAATTGGGGCATTTCATTGTTACACCATTTGATTTTTGCAGAACCAGCTTAGTGGGATTCCCAGTAAAAACTTGACATATTTCACCACTCTTTGTCTCTGGTCTTAAGCTGTCGCAGCTCGTCCACCCACAGGTCTTCTAGTTGAATTCCTTTGCGTGTCAGGAACAGGTAGTGTAGGAGTGCCAGAGATCAGGTTTGGTGTCAGAAATGTAACATTTATTGAGTAAACTTTGACAAGGACACAACAAACGAAGATGACTTGACTACGACAAACTGAAAAATGGACGCTTATACAGGCTGAGGACAATTTTTAGAAATGAAAACAGTTGTGGACGATTATTAACATGAATCATGAGCAAACAACACTTAAAAACCAAACTAAGCTGTTAATCCTCACCGTGAGTAAAATTCCAACCGGCTCTATAATGACCTTACCTGAACTAGCCCTCTTTGTTCAAATGTGGTTTCGGTAAAGCCCACTGGTGGGCCGTCATTATCACAAGCTCCCTTTGATAAAGTCTGAAGCCAAATGTGAGATAACCCAGGTGATGTCATCGGCTTTGTACTCTCAGACTTTTGGAAAGTTCCCATTAAAGTCGCAGGAGACATTATAAAATGGTTCTATCAGGATGAATGATGTCATCAATATCAAGGAAAATGGCCTTGATACGTACAGTTAAATTCATAAGCAAGCCCGGATCTTAGTTGGGATCCCTCTCCTCCGGCATGCTGAAACCTCAGCTGGAAAAATGTAAATAGTTTGTTCAGTGTCTGGTTTATAACGATCTGCCATTTCTCTTTTGTCTCTACAGTGAACGAAATCATCAGGAACGACCTCTCCAGCACCTCCGCGCACACTCACGCGTAGACATCCAGATGTTTTCTGCTGCAGCACATGTACACACCCAGACAGAGGCGTCAACCGACGGCAGGCCAGGCGAGCTCGAGATCCAGATTAAGAAGAAAAATAAAAAGGCCTTGACCAGGATCTCCCCCCTCCTGACCGCCCTCCTTGATTCAAAGACTCACAGCAGACAATCACTGAAAAAAAACAGGTGAATGTTTCATTTAAAAAAAAAAAAAAAAATTTAAAAAAAAGGGAAGTGATTTCAGGGGCAAAATATGAGGCTACACTCGCCTTAATTTACAGCAGATGTTCTTTAGTGGACCAAGCAGCTCAATGAGACTGAATTACTCCCCCAGTCTCCTCCAAAATGACAATCTTCATTTGGTCTGCGTGTTCACCCAAGGACAAGCTAACGGGACGATGAGCTCCACCACTTTGCTTCATTTGTTTGTGCAGTTGGTCAGCGACCACCAAACCGGTGCCTTCCAGAAGTGATAACAGAAAGCAGCAGCAATCATGCGGGCGGTTCACTGCAACCCAAAGCAGACCTTTTATACATTTTTGTATCATTTCAACAATTTGTTTACAGGGAAAAGAAAAAAAAGGGGGAGTTTGTGAATAAATCGAAATTGTTTTTTGGCTTCTTTATTCTAAGTTCATTTAAACTGAATGTTCTGTATTATATTCATTTGTATAAACATGTTTTTTTATGCCTATCTAACATAATGATTTATTGTTTCTATCTTTATCTCTTTTGACTTTAAACATTTTTGACTCTTTTCTTTTCACCTTTGTGCCTGTTTTTTTTAAATACGTTTTTCCAGTTCTTCGTCCGCATCCTGGCTGTAACGCAGAGACAATCAGAGAAAGAAAGATGAAGAGCATATCTCCTGAATTCCAGGGCCTTTTTGACGACAGACTTTCCTTTTGCATCAGCTCGAGCGTGCTTTCCCGGTGCTTTATGGATGGTTCACATTGGACACAGAAATGCCGCGGAATGGAGGCCGCTTCCATCACAGTCCTTGTTAACCTATGGTGTGGTTCACACCAGTCCGGTCCTCCGCGGAAGGCTCGTACCGTGCAGCAGATCACTTCAAGCCGGGAGTGATCTGCATAAATTCTGGCAGGAAGTTACATCAAGATACATGAGAAAATAAATTTTTTTCACAATAAAAGACAACGATCGACTAATGTGATCATGTTTTTGTATCTACAGACTGTAAAGCTGAAAATAATCATACAATCACAACACACACACACAAACAAACAGAAACAATGATCGTGTCCAAAATCCCCCCCAATCCCGAACTACTAAAAAACTAAATGGTGCAGGACTATTTAGCGCCCTGTATTTTAAAGATAATTCTGACACAATCTTCACTATTTTTCTTTCGCTTTTTTACTAAAAACCGGATATGACATCATCGATTTCACACAGTAAAAATCAATGTATGCTAGTTTTTCGCAAAGACTTCTGGGAAAATTCGAGTGCACTAGATTTGGAATTGATAGATTTGGACAGCACTAGAAAATGTCAAATGCACTATATAGTGCACGTTATAGTGATTAGGGGGGGAATTCGGGCACAACCATAGACAGACATGCACACAGTGATCAATGTAGTGGGCCGACTCTGGAGTGGGGGTGGGGCTTGGTTTTGAGTTTAAGAAAAAAAAACACCAGAGAGGCAGAGATCAGTTCTTCTTAGCAGAAACATGGGGTAATATTTTAGGTTATTAATTTACCCATGATTACAAAAACGAACAAAAAAGCTCTACCAGATACGACTGTCGCGGTAAAATTCGCGGATGCTGAGCACACTCCCCTCCGCGCCGCTTCGTGGTGCTTCCGCTGTTCCTTTCGCGGCGTGTCCAGTGTGAACCTAGCGGTAGAATGTGTGTATTCCCCATACATTGTATATTTGTCACCACAGTGCAGATTTGCATGTTAATAAGCGCATTCTTTCTTTTACTCATCAACTGGGTGATTTCAGTGAGGACGTGGCCAGGACTGTTACCGACAGATAGGCAATAATTGATGAAAGTAAACCAAAGGGTTTTATCTTTGGTGAAATTATTGTCTTTTTTTTTGTTTATTTGTTTTTTTGTTTTAGCCGTTAGTTTCTCCAGAAATAAATCATTATGCACTTTACTGCAGAAACTTTGCCTCCATACCAAATACAATATTTGTTTGTGATGCAGATGCACATACTCTCTTCTTACAAAGTTTTTTTTGTCTTTTTGAGCATGCGCTGCAGTCATGTAGCTCCTAGCATAGCAGCATAGTCTCCCGATGCATTTTTGAGCATACTCTGTAACTGCATGTCTGTATCACGAAGGTTTTTTCGTGCCTTACTCTCCTCACAATCTTTGTAAGTGTGTAATGCTTCTCTGTGTAGGCACAAGGTCAAACATATGTCTCTTTATTCTGAAATATTTATAAAAATGAAATGTGTTTTAAGTGCATTTAATATGTTCTCTAAATTGAAATAAACATCATAACGGTGACAGAAGTGTTGCTTTTTATTTAACTTTCATTTCTGAAAACTTGTTTCTTTTGTAAACTAAAAATAAAGCGATTTAGTGCACTTCCCTTTTTTTTAAGCTTAAACTCTGAGAAATTTTAACAGAATTTTTGTTTTCTGTCACACTTCTTCCCCATATCTGAAAGTGATTTTATGAATCATTTCCGTGACAATGTTCCGCTCCTGCTTACATTATTTCGAGCTCTCACTGCCGTTCAACAGAACTAAGTGCAACAAGCCTGAGATTTGTCAAGCGTGAGCAGCCACCTGCAGATTTTCCAGGAAGCCTGTCAGTGATGGGTAGTTTTGAGTCGAACAGCTTCTCGCCCTGGGAGCTGTGCTGTACTCTTGTGTACCTCCTGCCTGCCCTGTAAAATTTTTCCATTCACCAAAGTCCAGAAGCTCCCGTAGTAACAGAAAACAGGCTTAGACGGTGAACCCCTTCACGGGCGTGGCAGGCCCAAAATAGCCTGAGAGGAGACGCCTTTTCTCCTTACACCTAGTTTTTTTTTTTTATGCTCGTCTTCCCTTTATAGCCAACCATGGTGGCATCTTTCAAAGCAGCAGAAAGGTTAAAGAAAGGTAGAAAATATATAGAATTCTTCTTATCTCTGTGAATGCTTGAGCTGCATCCTTTTAATCTGCCTTTTTTACACTTTTATCCACATTTTGGGGTAAATTCAACCATGTTTTCCACATAGCTATAGCGACTTGCAGCAATTTCTTATTGTATAAGTTTCAAAACAAGAACAAATGTTTTATTTTGTTCATTCATGTTAATATCACATTTTTTCTCAAATAAAGATTCACAGAATTTAACAAATTAGTTGGTTAAACATGGTGAACAGAAAAAGATATGCTTGACAAGATAATGCCCGTTTAAACAAAAGAGAATAAAGTACAGTTTTAGCACTATAAAACACACTTAAAAATTGTAACTTATTGAAATAAAAAAAGATAGTATAATCTAGGGGGTATTAAGGAATAATTTTGGTTCTGTTCACTGATGTTGACGCGATTTTGAGAGATAAGCTACACAGCGTTCAGTCAAAATGTCAGTCTGTTTTGTCTACAAGTTATAAGCTAGTGTGGCTGACATGTAGAACTGTGTTTTTTTTACTTGTTACAAACAACGTACAGTTTTAGCATGGTCACAGTAACATTTGTTTAAGTGATATCAGCCTTCTTTTTTGGGTTGCAAACAAGGTTAAGAATTACAGGTATTATAAATAGGCCTACTCTAATGTGGCTAACATGTTGCAGTGTTTTATTTTTACGTGTTGTTACGAGGCTGGAAGTTAGCGTAATCATAGTAACATTTGTTTTAGCAGTATCACTCTTTCCACATTTCAGCATTACAGTTTTTAATAAAAGCAAAATATTGTAGTATTTGCATATTTTAAGAATATACATAATTCATCGGCTACTGTATTTTAGGGAAAACTTATAGGTCATTTTAACCCTTGATCAAAATATAGCAAAACAAAAAAGAAAATTGCCAATTTCTTTGCAGTGAAGTGACTTTGTATTTTGTAATTTTTTTTTTAATTTAAATTATTCCAAAATATATTTTCTTTTCAATTCCAGCTTTTATCATAATTTATTTTATCCTCTATAATGTGTGGTATCGAAGTAGATAGACTTAAATTATGACTTTTCTGATTATACAAAAGAATACAACTCCTCCTGATTTGACTCGTGTGTCATAAGGCTCCTGGCTGCTGAGATCTCAGAGCAAATCCAAACTCTGACATGCAAACAGGCAATTTGTTTCACAAAAGTTAGAGAAATAAAATACTTTTTAACAACACAAGCAAAATAAAGAAGCTCTGAAATATTGAGCCAAATGCGGTGTCTCAAAAATGTTTATTCTTTGAATAAACCATCCATCCATCCATTTTCTTGACAGCTTCTTCCCTGTCGGGGTCGCAGGAGTGCCGGAGCCTATCCCGGCTACTGAAGGGCGAAGGCGGGGTACACCCTGGACAGGTCGCCAGTCTGTCGCAGGGCCTTGAATAAACCTTCTTGGTAATTTCCTTTAGCAAAAAGTAGTCTATTTAAGAGTACTCGAAGTAGTCTATACTAAAAGTAAAGTTTACTTTTTATATACTATCTATATATTTTTAACTTAAAATGTTCCAATTTTGTTTGAAGAAGTTCTCAGCCCATGTTACATGGGCTATACTTATACTCAAGTTTAATAAATTTCCATTGTATTACTAACGATTTTCCAGCATTTGAAATGACTTAGGTTCTGATATCATGACATCATAGCTTAACGAAGACGAAGAAACTTCAAGAAAAATTTTTGTCCTTCATCTGAGCAACTGCAGTGCAGTGTCCCAAAAGTTCACAAGTACTCACCACCTGGTAGAGGCCATGACTTAGAAGTTTCATTGTCCAGATTTACAGTGCCTTAACTACCCCACATCCATTCTAGGGTATTCCCACAGAGCCCTTGATTTCAGTTTTTACCAAACCTGTGCAAAGGCACAGTGCTGGAAGTCTCTGACAGCCATCTGCAGGCAGTAAATCCTCAATATGCCTGTGTTATGAAGAGCATGTTGAGAAAACCATGGGGGTGGCTTTAAGAGATGCTTTAGGAGATAATTGCTTGACCATGCTGAGGGACCTGTGATAGTTCTGCCCCATAAGCCAGAGCTGCACTTGATCTCTGCTGGCCCCTCAAGCCCATTTTTAAGATTTCTTTATTCTTCAAAAACATATGTTGAATGACTATAAACAGACTTTCTTATCAGTTACCTTTGAAAACTAGATGCGGATCATGCGTGTCAGTGTGCACGTGCAGGTTTGACCACATGTTTACACGAGTCTGTTAAATCTGTTTGGGGTGGGACTGGCAGGATCCACAGGTGTGCACAAAAGTGTTTTACAACGCTAGTTCACATGTGACCGCTTCAGCAGATGACATCCTGATATGGTCACAATGTTGTAGACCCACAGACAAATCCCACTCTTAAAAGACACTTTAAGAGATACTCCAAAAGGCACCCAGATGTGGCCTGGAAAATCCTTCTTTCTCCATCTGCTATCGTTCAGCTTGATTCGCTCTTTCTGTTCCGATGCATGAAACGATGTGCAAGGATTTATCAAATTTAGCAGAAGGACAGACGGTGAAGCTTAAGTGATGTGAAAAGTGAGAATGATCTTTTAGTAGATGCTCACGCAATCATAACACTAACTTCTCTTCACTCAAAATCCTGTAGTATCTCATGAAAGAGTTTTTTTTTTCAAGAAGTCAAGACATCCAGAGCAATTATTCTCCCATTATTTGCTGTAAACGTCTCAGAGCATATGCAGAATGTTTATGTTGAAGGTAGCATGCATTAGGGATGCTCCTAATGGGCTGCAGTAAAAGCCCTGGCTAGTCAGGAGTTCAGGCAGGTGCAGACTCTTACAGTAGATAAAGGAGCCTGGCACTGGAGATGAGTTCACGACAATCACTGTGAGGCTTTTAGACGCCTTCACCGAGCTCAATCTTCATTTCCCCTGACACTGATTTCACAATAAGGATCCGGAGAAAAGGGGAATGTCCATCTATTCATTTTAATGATCCCTCATTATTGACTACTGGCAGGGAGGAGGCGGGCAAAGGTAATGATTCTTTGTCTTGCAGGCCAGTGACTCCTCTTAAAGAAATAAGTCTCTAAATAAGGCCACTAATGGATGCCCATAGTGACCTCAGGCTGACCTGCAAATGCAACCCCTGTGTACTGACTTCCCGCAATGCAAGAATGTGCTGTTAGTTAAATCTTTTTTCTTTAATGGGCTGGTTATGGTTAGTCCCAATGTTGAGAAGAGCGATGACCACGAGCGTCACAACCTGTGAAACAAAGATGATTCCACTGTGAAAGTCTTGACACCCCACTGATGCAGTAATGGATCTTTTTTGTAGTTTTGTTTGGATTATAACTCTTCTTTTAAACAGATTCAGTAAAAATAGCTTTTGTTTAAATAAACGATAAAATAAAATGTTATAAAAAACTGCACAGGTTTTTTTTTTGGGCTGCATGGAGGCCGTCATTTAAATCTCCGCTGGATCCTCTCTGTGTAGAGTCTGCATGTTCTCCTCATGCATGCATGGGTTTTCTCCAGGTACTCCAGTTTCAAAACAGTCTAAAGGTTAATTGGTGTCCCTAAATTGTCCTTAGGTGTGTATGAGTATGTGGTTGTGCACCAGACTGGTGACGTGTTCAGGGTGTACCCCACCTTCAGTAAGTAGTTGGGTTGGCTCCAGCACTCTAATGACTCAAAGGGGATGTAGCTGGTCCTGAATATGGATGTACATGTTTTTCAGACCTCTAACCCTTTAACTCCGGGGATGTTGCCAACACCGGAAATAACATTTGTACCTTTTCAACTAAATTAAAACAGATTTGAGAAAAACAACTTTACACTGGTGTGTATAACAGTTCAAAGATGGATCAGTCCATCACACAACCACTGGGATGGCTACAGACCTGGCACTTATCTCATGCCTCATTTCCACTGAGAGGTCCAGACCTGACTGGACAAGGCCGGTACGGTATTTTGAGCGTTTCCATTATAGAATGAAAACAATAAGGCGGGTGGATTGGTACCATTTTTCTGGCCCCCGTTGGTTTTAGTCCCATAAAAATATGGAACTGACCAGTTAGGGTGAAGTTACTGTCATCAAAAAAGGAAATGCATTAATTAGCGGAAAGGTTTTACGACAACAGAAAGTGTTCGAGCAGAGCTTTTTACGACTCAAAATCCAAGCTGCAAGTTTTGTCCTCTTTTTGGCTGTATTCTTCTTCGCCCCTCACAATCTTCTTGAAAAGAATATTAAATTCTTTGCAGTTAGTATTCCACCATATTCGCCAGGGTTAGGGACCCGAGACACAAATATGGAGGACCGCACCATTATGACACACAGTTATATCATCGGTCTACACACTGCATGTGACTTCTTGGTCTAATACTCGATAGAAATGCTCACTTAAATTGCGCAACCATTCTAAACCGGCTAGGAGTAGACTGGACTGGTCCGGACCGCTCAGTGGAAATGAGACGTAAAAGACTATCACTGACACTTTGCACAAGGAATGAAAGACAGTCAGCACTGAACAAGCTGGCAGTTCAAAGAGTGCTGCATCACATTATAGTAGGAATGACAGTTCTGTTGAAAAGCTACACAAGTAACAGAAATACTATCTTTGAAAGCTGTGTTAAAATTTAGTGAAAAATGCTTCAGGAACCACAACCATCGGAGGTCTAGAACTCTGTCGGTTTACCAGACTTCACCTGTCATGATCCTTTTATCCGGGGGTGTCATGATGAGACTGAGAACAACAAAAGTTTATGTTGCTTAGTGACCAAAAGTTTAGATTTGATAACATTTTAAGTTTCATATGGAAATCAATGCCCCAAAGTTTGAAATAAGAAAAAGAGACAGAATTTAAGGTTCTTAACCCATCAAAACTGGCAACACCTAAAACACACGCTCTGACAAACCATACCTCAGATCGTTATGCTTTGTTGTTTAACGTTGTTGTTCTGTTGCGTAATCACTTCACTGTTGTACAGCATAATATATCAGCACAGGGCTGCTTTTGATTGATTGATCAATCTTGTTTATTTCAAGCATTGATTGTGGACAATACAGGTCAAAAAACAGATTTTCTCTGTATCAGAATCACCTGGAATAGTTGTTGTTTAATTGTAGTCCTTTTCCTTACAACATTTCTCCACCAAAATAGTAATGAGTTACATAACTTATATATTGGTTTGAAGTAAAATAAATGAACAGAAGGTTAGGGTGTGCTGGTGGAATTGGGGAATGATGGCAGGTTCTAAGATGTCTCTGAGGTAAGAATGGACAGTGATTGGGCCATCATCAATAACCAAATCGGTTCATGCTGACCTGTGATGCCTGCCCAGACTGTTTCACCTCCACCACCAAAGCAAACCTTGGGAACAATAGTGACCTCAGCGTATAGCTCACATCGCTTTCTCCAGTAACTCTAATGACCATTTTTACTACGAAAAATGACCCGATACTCATGGGTCAAAAGGACAACAGATCATTGGTGCATTGTCCAGGTCACATGATCTTGTACTGCAAACGTTAATGGCTATGTGTTGGTGTTAGGGAAGTCACCTACAACAGTTGTATGCTATTCAGTCAGTTGTGAATGTTTTGTCTGGAAACCCTAGAACCCTCATTTCTAGTAAAAGGGGCCTGCAGCTGTGTGGCATTTGCTAAACCATGTCTGAGTTCAGAGGTCCTTAGGTACTGGTCTGCCCATACAGTAGGTCGAAGTGTCCTTGGCTAAGACACTGAACCCCACATTGCTGCTGGTGGTTATAGGACCAGTTTAGGCATACATCAGTGTAAAAATGTGTGTTTGCATGGGTGATTGGGACTGTGACTGTAAAGCGCTTTGGGTCTTCTGAGAAATCTAATAAAATGCCATATAAGTATATGACATTTATATACAGCATTGTTGTGGTTTGTCACTCGTGGAGCTCCACTCCTGTCACAAACTCTGACAGTAGTTCTGTGTCTTGATGCAAGTCTGCTGATGACACTTTGAGACTCATCAAGTTCACCTGCAACATCTAACTCCCTACTACCAACCTGAAGCTGTGCTTTGGCCAGGGGACGCAGCTTGTCTGTTAAGCTACATCTCAGTTTATAACTGTAGTTTATTTTTGGTCAAATGAAAGTACCGAAGCCCTCAACTTTAGTCAATTTAATCTGTTCAAAAAGTCAGGTTATCAACTCTGAAGGTGCATACACACCCAATGCGATTTGCACGACAAATTCCCATGCTCCGCCTATCTTTAACCATGCAGCAAATTTGCTGCTCGTCGCCTGTCAAAAAATTTGTTTCTGATGCCGCGGCCGCATGTGGGAGGAGCTACCAGCTCTGTCTGGTGATGTCTCAGTTAAAATGAATGGGTGATACATGAGATGTTGAGGAATGAGTTTTTTTGACGTTCTGGACGTTCCTATTAAATCAGAGCTCCCCAACCTCAGAGACGCAAACCGATGCCCCGCCCCACTTTCACCGCACAGCAAATCCGTTGCTCCCTGTCTGTCAAAAATGTGATCCTGAGCTAGACTCCGCGCTGCGTGTGGGTGTCTGTGAATGCTAATGAAAAATCCATGCAAACGCACGTAGATATCCGAAATTCTGCTCTACGGACGTTTGCATAGACGGCCCCACCGAAAGCAGCTGCCCAAATACTCGCCGACACAGCCGGGGTGCCAACACTCCCACACTTCCAATGAATAGATCAGATTTATTTATTGTGAGGAGTTCTACTAATATATACAAAAAATGAAATCCTTCAAAGATGTTCCTAGGGCTTTGATCTCACTCTTGGCAGGGTGTCTGGATGACAGCCATGTCCGCGGTCTCTGGGTCTCTGTGACTGAGTGAGAGTCACGCATTAACCCAAGATGGGGGGGAAATAGGGTATCTTTTTTTTTATTATTGTCTCAAGGAAATCAAGTAAAATACTACAGTTCAGGAGAACTGTCTCTCTACCGGCGTATTGAGCGAGCTCCGCTGAAGTCCGAGAGGCTGCAGCCAGAGAACCACCGCGCTGCAACAGGACAAAAGCGCTCGTTTTGGATTAGTATTTTACTGCTGATCAGGTCACTAAAAATGTCACGTGCCCAAAGTTAAATTCATGATTGGCTGATGCGACACAGCGACTGTCAAACTTCTGATATTTACATTTTGGCTGCACCACCCGATTCGTGCCTTGCTACTCATATCGAGCCATTGGGCTTCAAACCGCCTCAGAGCGCGCCTGTAAACAGGAAATTAGGCTTATTGATTACTGATTGATTATTGATTTAAAATGTTCAAAGTGGCTGACTACGAATTAAAAAATGTTTTATAATTTTTATAATTTTTTTATTTTGTGGTCTCTCTGCTGTGGACATTTACATTTTCAATTAATGTAACTTGTTGTATCATACAAGTTATAGAACATTTAATGGGTACTCAAAAGTTTGGTACCACAAAAAGAAATGTTTCTGAGATACATTTTGTTACAAGTCACTCCAAATACTGCTAAGTACGCACACAAAAGTGGACACAGTATTTTTATTTTGCATTTTATCATTTTTTTCCCCTCTTGGATCAGATTATGTTTTTTAAATCTTACTTGTTGTTTAGGTGATGAAATGGTCTCTATTGTAACCTTCAACGATGTCCATGTTGTCACTAAACAAACACACATAGGTATTCTTTGTTCTTCCATCATTGCCTAGTGGATGATGTGTGGAGGTTTTTAGGAGAAATCCTGTCTAAACTCCCCGAGTGATGCTGCGCAAAACTGACCACAATGCAATGCTATCATCCTCAAAGATTACCTGTCTCTTGCTCTGCACATTATATGAATGTTTTATCATAAAAGCTTTTCTTTTTTGCTAAGTGCCTTCTTGAGTGTTTGCTTTTAACTTTTGATTACTTTATGTCTTGTTGCAAAGAAGAAAAAACAAAGAGGCCCGTCCATTTGAATATAATGGACTTAACGGGAAAAGTAATGTCTTTTGCCATGCCAGGGGGCAGCCTTTACTGTATTGGGTGGAATATAACACATAGAATGTGAAAGTTTCCCTCATGTAATAAAAAGTCTTATCACTGGATAATCAAAGTGAGTAAAAATGTGCAGAAAAAATGGACAAGATGAAAAAAATATATACATAAAAGCTGGCTTTCTATGAAATCCATATGTTTCCATATGTGAGGAAATATAAGATGTCATGCATGTCGATGTAAAATGAGTCATTTAATACATTAAAACCAGCCAAGTTGAACGTCTCTGCTTTTCATGTGGTGGCTTTGGATCTCATTTGAATCCTTTTACCAAAAGATAGCTGACTTTTGCTTTTATGAGGGAGTCATTTAGAAGAAAAAATATTTGTCTCTCTTTCAGTCCAGACACTGAGGCTTCCAGCCCCCAGCTCCTGTGCTCTCCCTCCCCCTCTTTCACCAGACGTCGCGTTGTGAGTGGGGAATGGTCGATTGCATAACGGCAGGAGAGACTTGGTCGTTCCTGGCCTTCTCACAAAATTCAATCATTCTCGGCATACTCCAATCCCATGATGGCCCATTAAAGAGCAGCACGGGCAAGGATTTCCCCTCATGTGTTTTAAATTGAAATTACAGTCACAAAGTCTGCCGTGAGCACGAATGGAGGAAGACACGGAGCTTAGGGAAAAGGAGATGTCACAATCTTTGTTGGAACCGAAGGAAGAAACAAAGAAGACCGCTCTATTTACGTCCCAGCACCGACAGTCCTCCCGGAGAGTCTCTCAAAATAAGTAGACTGTATTTAAATCGACAGCCGTTTATCAAACTTTAAGAGCGTTCTCAACCTCAGCCAAACATGTAAAAATCGGACTTTTCCTTGAATGTTTCTCCATATTGAGATGTTGCTAAATTCTTCCAAACAGGTACGCTACTTTGAAACTCAGCCCACCATAAGTCACTAAAGCTGCAGGAGGCGAGAAAGAGAATAGGTCAAGTATGAGACATCAGCAGATGATGACCCCAGATGTTCTGTGAGGGGCCATAGGGATGTGAATCACGCTCTGACTGGCCATGAGTTCCTCATTACTGTTTGTCTTTGTGGACTGGAAGACGGATAAACACACACATGGACTCACACCCCCACAGTCATCTCAAAATCGGATTTATGACTTTGAGAATATTAAATGCATTTACATATGCAACAAAAACTAAAGAAGAAAACATTCCGATAAGGACAGAAACAGATTATGCAGATCCCTACCTCTTATTTCAATTTAAATCTCAACTTTATAGTTCACATGTTTTATGATTTGAAGTGATGTGGTGGTCTGCACTGTTAACTCTTGAACAAAGAGTTTGAATCCTGATTGGCTTAAATCTAAACCATTAACTGTATATATTATCCATCCATCCATCCATCTTCTTGACCGCTTCTTCCCTTTCGGGGTCGCGGGGGTGCCGGAGCCTATCCCAGCTACTGAAGGGCGAAGGCGGGGTTCACCCTGGACAGGTCGCCAGTCTGTCTCAGGGCCTCAATCACACACATCCACTCACACATTCACTCCTAGGGGCAATTATTAACCTATGAAGCATGTTTTTGGACGGTGGGAGGAAGCCAGAGTCCCCGGTGAAAACCCACGCATGCACGGGGAGAACATGCAAACTCCACACAGAACGGTCCCAGCCGGGATTCGAACCGGGGCCTTCTCGCTGTGAGGCGAGAGCGCTAACCACTGCGCCACCGTGCAGCCCCTGTATATATTACTTACTACTAATTTTTATCTAGTTCTCTGTGCTCCTGTTTGGTGCAGTGCAGTTCATGTGTTGTTCCTCTTTTCCACTCCCCTCTGGGGGAGTGGGAGAGATTTCAGATTCCCGGTGGATCATCTGTGCTCCTGTTCTTTGTTGTGGACCTCACCTCTGGCTCGTCTTGGCTAAACCTTGCCCCTACCTGTCCCCCTGTGCTGTCTGGATGAACACTATTCAAACATGTAGTTGTAGAGTTAGATAAACTATTTCTTCTTTAACAGTTCTCCATCGTCTGCCCGTCCTGGGAGAGAATCCCTCCTTCATGTGGACATCCCTAAGGTTTCTTCTTGTTTTTCTTGGAATCCGTTTTTTTAGTTTTTCCTTACCAAGAAGGAGGGTCTAAGGACAGGGGTAACCTGTCAGCTATTGTTTATATTTTATGACCGACTTTCTGCTTCTGCACAATTACAAGTATGAAGCCTAATGAGACAATTATTTTATGATAATGGGCTTTATAAATAAAATTGAATTGAAAATGAATTGAACTAGACAGTTCAATTCGTCACCCATAGAAAAGGCCTTACCTCCAGCTTCAGTGAAATGAGCCAATTTAGACGCCCTTTTTCCATTTGGAGCCAGTTGACGGTGATTGGTCCGAGTTGGTCTGAGTCAACGTTTCTACAGACATATACAGTATTAATCACCGAACAAAGCGAGGTGTTGACGTCACTCATAGAAAATGGTTTACCTGAAGCCCTCGTGAAATCAGGCCAAAGCCTTCACCGTGGCTTCCTGACACGTTCGCTGCCATTTTGAAACCGGTCAAGAGTTATTGGTCTGAGTTGGTTTGAGTCTCGTTTTTAGAGGAACTACTGTCGCCAATCATGAATGAGCTTGTTCAAAGTCCACACCACTTCCATTGAAATCGGGCTCAGGAGAAGCTGTCAATCAAAGGTTTGAGGTGGGGCCAGTAGGCATCACATGTTTTTACTGAGACACCTGAATATTCATAACTTGAAGAATTTGTGATAAAATATATATATATATAAAAAAGACTAGAAAGAAGATGTTAAAAAAGAATATATCAGAGCAAGAAAGGTTATTCTGACAAATGAACTGCTTGAGTAATAACTGTCTATTTCTCAGTAGAAATCTGTGGGATTTTGACTTCTTGGAACCAGCAGGTACTTCCTGTTTGGAACACAAGGGGGGAGGGGTTGAGATGTCCAGTGAATATACAGTCAATGAATACAACTACTGTTGCCAATCAAAGTCCACTCTCCTTCCACTAAAAGTATATCAGAAGAATCTGTCAATCAAACATTCAAGGTGGGGCCAGCGGGCACCACATGCTTTTACTGAGGCATCTGATTGGTCAGTTTATAACTTGAATATCTTGTAAAAGATAATAAAGAAAAATAGGATCAGAAAGAAGATGTTAAGAAAAGGGTATAACAGCAAGAATGGTTATTCTGGCAAATAGAATAACTGAGTAATAACTGTTTATTTCTTAATAGAAGTCTATGGGATTTTGACTTCTTGGAGCCAGCAGATACTTCCTGTTTGGAACATGAGGGGATAGGGGACTCTTAGTCTAGTTCTATATACTGTCAATGGTCAAAACTGAATCCCTCCTTTTCACCAAAGTGGTTTAACTTCCTGTTACAGTCTTAACACTTCCTCACCTAATTGAGGATTCCACAGCGAGCGGCAAACGGGATCAAATATGAAAAGTCCTTTGTTTTATCCACTGTGTGCATCATTTTTGCTCATTGTAGCTATTTTATGAGACTGAAGTGTAAAGGAGAATATTTGGTGGAGGTAGTAAAACAGCATTGGGTGGTATCTTCCATCCAGCTTTATTCCAAACCCAAGAAATCCCTGTCAGGGTCACAGGGTTGCTGGAGCCCATCTAAGCCACTGTTGGAATAAAGTGGGGTACACCCTGGATGGGTCACACACTCACACTAACCCGTAGGGACAATCTATTGACCAGCTGACTCACAATTTATATTTTTGGCCTCTGGAAAAATGTACAAACTTCACATCCCAGCTGGGGTTCGAACCAGGACCTTCTCCCTGTGACTGGAGAGTGTTAAACTCCACCACGAAAACAGCCTGCTGGAGTGGCATCTTCCTCTTCAAAAACGAACGGTTATCATTATTAGATGCAATCATATGGGTAAAGATGAGATTTTATTGCCAGTAGTCTTAAACTCTATCCTCTATGACACGTGTCAAGGTCAAGACCCGGGGGCTGGATCCGGCCCTCCAGGTAATACTAAAAATATAGTTTTAGAGAGTTCAATGAATGTTTATCCTGTTCGCCCCACGACATAAGACGTATTTTAGATTTTGGCCCCTTGTACGATTGAGTTTAATACCCCTGCTCTATGAATGTCCTTCACAAAGTGAGGACTTGTCAATGTAAGAGACACAACACAACTGATTAGCTTTGGCTTGGACTATGTGCTGGAGTGACCAACAACTATTCTGGCTGACTTTAAACAGATGCTCCATAAAAACTAAGAAGCTTTCCCCCAGCTGTGAGAGCCCAGCATGATGAGGAGGTTCTTCAGCTGCTGTGACTCAAAGATTCTTCCACAGATCACTGTCCGCTCTTTCTGTGCATCACATTCATGAGATTGTCAATGAGTCGAAATGTTTAAAAGATTAGGACAACAATAACTAAATGAGGAGTTAAACTTTGAGAAAGAAGATAGCGTCCTTTTCATTCCACACACCAGGCAACAGGTACTTGTTCCTTAAAAAACTGTTTATGAAAAAGAGCGGGGTTTCTAATAATACACATTCTATTTGCAGCATCACCAAAGTAAATGTGTCCTTCCGTGGAGGCATAGATTTTTCTGTTAAAACATGAGTTAAATTTGATAAAAATAAAAAATCCCCCCAAGAATTCCATTTCAATGCAACTTTGCTTCAAGGTAAAACTGCATGGCTCTTCAATGGAAAATGTATGATTATGTTCACAAGTTCATGACAGCACAATTAGAAATTAGTCATCTTAAATAAACAGAGGGAAAGTTGTGAGTGCGGATAGAAAATTCATCCATAACAATGTGGGAGTTTGAAGAGGCGTGCTTCCTCAGATGAGTGTATATGGGTCAAGAACTTTCTAATTTACTGTGCAGAAGACGTGACACAGTTCTGTCAAACAAGATTTAAACTAACTGATCAAAAAAGGATTTCCTGCTTTGAAAATCCCAAAAAGGTTTGGAGCATCAAAACAAATTCATTTTCAAATGTGTAGTTTTACCGTTTGAATCAGTTTTATATGTAGCTTTAAGAAGAAACTCCTCATGCCAATGGTTTGTACCATTAATACTATCACACTTGATCAGAAAAATCTACTTTTTTATATTAATAAAAAAAATAAAAAATAAAAAAAAAATCAACTTTCCAAACTAAATTTAGAGTCATGATGAATCCCTGATCATCTGATGATCCTCAAGTCACACACTGACATCTAGTGTTGGATTTAAGTATGTCAGGTTTAGAAAGTCTGAAGATTTAATCATCAAAAGTAAACGGGTAAATACAAATAAAAAAATTAATACTGCAAAATAATAATTGTGTAGCATAATCAGATTTTATATATTTTTCTTTTATTTTGAAGATCCACACATTCAGCCTTTATTTCTTTTAAGACAATCTTGAAGCTAATAGTTGTTAAATAACAATAAATCAGTTTGGATGATAGTGGAAAATTTACACTTTACTAAAAAATAATATTGACATTACAAAAGGAAAGAGGTATTTTCCTTTATTGTTTCTTTATTTGTTTGTTCATCTATCTAGCTGTCCATCTGTCCGTTCATTTATTTGTATGTGTATTTATCTATTTGTTTATTTATCAATCATTTATTCATTATTTATGTATTATTGTATTTATAGTACATTAGATTCTGTTCTCAGAGTAAGTAAATCTAAGTTTCTTGAAGGAAATTTAAATAAAATTGACTCTTTGGTTGTGTATCAAGAAAGAGTGTAAATGAGAGTTAAACATGAATACATTCGCCTATAGTGCCCCCTGGTGGCCTTAAAATATATCACTTTATTTGAAGCTGGCAAAAGTTTTTTAAATCTCCTTCTGATAAATCTTGCCATAAAAATAAATGATAAATAAAAAATAATAAATATAATAATAAATACTTTAAAACTATATTTTATAACATCTTATTTTACACATTTAATTGTTGCTAAAACTGTGAATTTACCATTTTGTTACTGATTAATGAGAATAAATAATCTTGTTTTCTTATTAGATCTTCTATAAATCCTTTTTTCTCTGATCATTAGCAGTTTTTGCTCTGTCTTAACTTTGTTTTTTGTATGCTAAACCTACACATTGTTTAACTTAACTTTTAAAATAAAGATCCATTTATAAGTCAATTTTGTTGGAGAACTGCAACCTCTCTTTTCTTGTCATCTTAGCTGCCTTTCCCACAAATAAGTCCAGTGAAGTGGAATAAATGAAACCCAATGCAAATCAGAAAGAAGATCCATCTTAAAGCACACATCTAACAAAACATCCATTCATAGTTGTTGTAAAAGTAACATCTTTTACTCAATAATGCAAAGTTGTAGTCTTCAAGTGGCCTTGTGTGGACCCACTTCAGCAACAATGGTTTGCAACAACAAGTGATTCCGTGAACAAGAGAAAGAGCTGCAGGAACAGCTGGGCAAACAAGATGAAGGGCTTAAAACCCTCAGGATTCCTGCCTGAATGAGCCAGATCCACAGAGAGCACGCCCAGCTTCCTCCGGAGCCCGGAGCTGCTGGATTCACGAGAGCAAATCCAGAGGGGTTCTGCTGGGTTCCCATGGGTCAGAGCTGCTGCGGTGGAAACATAACAACCTGAATAAAATTAGCCATGCAAATTAGGAGTTAACGACAAATTTTACAACCTGCTGGCTTCACAAAGCCAAAATTGGATGGACTTCTATAGAGCAATAAACAGGTATTACTCAGTCATTCTATTAGTAAGAATAACCATTCTTGCTCTGATACCTTTTATTAACATCTTCTTTCTGATATTGTTTTTTTTCTTTTTTTTTTTTGCAAGTTACTTAAGTTATAAACTGGTCAATCAGGTGCCTCAAGATGATAGATATCTTCTGTGCCCAGTTTGATTTAAAAGTCAATTTTTGCACTGGCAAGGAAAGTCTCAAACTATCCAGAAACATTCCAACAATTCCAAAAAATAAAAAAATAAAGGTCAAAATTAGTTTTTTTTGGGGGAACATAGAAACACAAGAACAGACAGAAAGCAGAAACCTGACTAATTAACAGATTCCTCACCCAAACGTAAAAACCCAACCTTGTTTATTAGCATTTGTTTCTCCATTCCACATGAGCAGACAAAGACAGTAACACAACTGTAACCTCACAGAATTATTCTTTTTCAGGAATTAAGGCACGCGTTAAAGTTAGATATACTACAAGTTCTTAAAGCAGCAGATTCCATCACTTATTCTTCACATCAATGTAAAAGTTCAAGTACAATGACCTCAGAATTTGTACGTAACATATTCATGACATAAAACTAAAGTTTGGTCTTTTGTGGTCACTGACCATGAGGATGTCACTTCATCTTAGTGTAGCCTTCTCTCCATATGCAACAAATATAAATACATCTGAAAAACAACTGCGACTTCCCTACTTTCTTGAAGAGAGCTGAAACACGTGAAGCGAGTTCAGTGCTACAATAAGTGCAATTTATCCTAAAACTTTTACAAAGCAGTGTTTAACCTCAACATGTCCGACTAGGATGGACACCTGGTGTTGCAAACATCGCCTGACTTAAAAAGTCCGTAGACGCTGACCAGCGGGAACATGGACAAGGCTCCGAGCATGGAGCCCAGCTGCACCACAGCCCCACACCACACGAGGGCGCTGTGGCCTTCATCCCTCAGAATCACCCCGATGATGACCTTTACATAGGACAGGGTCAGGACAAACAAGATCCAGGCCAGGACCTGCAGCACAAAGCAGAAAGAACTAAGAGGTGCAGATTTAATGATTTTATTATGATATAAAAGATTTGAAAATGTACATTTTTAAATCCATAAATAGTCTTAGTAACCAACACTATAAAAATGTGTTCTAGGCTCTTGTAGGGTTTCAATAAATCTATGAGAAATTCTCAATCAAGTAAACAAGAAAAAAAAAGCATTTGAATTAGAGTAGGAAAAAAAAGGCTAAAAATAATTTACATTTAAATTTATGCTCAAATTGGGTCAAACAAACACAGATTAGTTAGCACAGGGACAAGAAATGGACTAAAAGGCCAAAAATGTTATAATGAAATGACATGTACACTTAAAAAAGTAAGCCAGTACAAAGTTTCCAATTTCATAGGAAGAAAAAATGTCTTGGTGGGAAAAAAAAGATGTGAGCGGAATATGGAAGAACTGAGGTCATTCCTGAGCTTTGTCAGTGCAGGAAGTTAACCACGTCTGATCTGATGATTTTTTACCCTCTAATGTTTTAAGCGTTTAGTTTTCATTTTTAAATTATTAAATATTTTAATGCACAGCCCCTTGTTTGACTGTGGTCATTTAAACTCAAGTTTACAAATAAGTAAATTTGAGTTGAGGTTAGACTGATGACATGTATGATTAAAACTCAAATAATAGTTGGTGGAGACAGTTTAAAAGGTCTGACTTTTTCCAAAATTAGAGCGATAGCTCAAAGCTTTGGAAAAATTGCGGTACAGTTATTCTTATCAATGTGCTTTAAATAGAAATAAAAAAACATAAAGAAAAAAGTATTATATGATTTTTCCTATTCCCAACTACTCAGTGTGAAACCTGGAGCTGTTTGAATAAACAGTAAATGTTTTTTTTAAGCCAATTAGTTGAAACTAAAAAAAATCCTGACACCTGAGAATTGGTTGATAATAACACTGCTCTGTGGGATTAAATACTACCATCATATATTACTTCTTAAAGCTTTTTAACATAACTTTACAAACAAGCTGGTCAGTAAAACAGATACTTGTCTTGACAGTTCTTGTCTACCTCATTATAGTATGTAAATCATTTGCAGGTGGTTAATATATGTACTACTATTTACAGGTAATACATATATGTACTACTATTTAATGAACATATGTACTACTATTTACTATTTATAGGTGGTAAATATATTTACTAATATTTACACGTAATACATATATGTAATACTATATACAGGTTATAAACATATTTGCAACTATTTAATATTTGAAGGTGGAAAATATATGTAATACTTTTTACAGGTAATAAATATATTTGCTACTATTTATTAGTTGTAGGTGGTAAATATATTTACTACTGTTTACAGGTAATACATATATTTACTACTTTTTACAGGTAATAAATATATTTGCTACTATTTATCAGTTATAGGTGGTAAATATATTTACTACTGTTTACAGGTAATACATATAATTGCTACTACTGTATTTATTATTTATAGATGGTAAATATATTTACTACTTTTTACAGGTAATATATATTTACAGGTAATACATATATTTACCACAATTTGCAGTATCAGTATATTTACTATTTTCAGGGATTAAATACATTCACTGCTATTTACTATTTAGATGTAGCAAATATATTTATTACCTGCTTGTACATAAAAAATGAAAAATGTTCAAAAGACTTCATTTCTAAGGTGTCATGGCCCCGCCTCTCCCCGCCCAGCTAGCACACACAGGTAGTCGGCCTCATTGATCTCACCTGTGTGGCTGCCTTTATAGCAGGAGCTGCCCTGCAGAGCTGTGCCAAAAGATTACCTGCCTTCCTGCCTGTGACTACAGCCTGCCAAAGGTGCTGGCTTATATGCTCCTTGATTTCCCATTGCTGCTCTACAATTTGCCTGCTGCCTGCATAAACTGAGACCAGCTTGGACCTTTTGTCTCTTGGATTTGGATCTGGTGGTGTTGCCCAACACTGCCTCTCTCTCTCCTCCCTCCCTGGATGTCTATGAAGCACAGTTGGAAATCTTTGGTTTACCTTCACCACAACAGATGTGCCTGACACCCTCTGGTGGACTAAGGAATCCTAGCCATGCCATGCCATACTCCTGACTCTGTTAAATAAATTAATCACTGCCAGTTCTGATCAGTCTGCTTTTTGGGATCCCCTCACGCGCGCATCCCGATATAAGATAAATAAATATCAACTGTATAAATATATAATTGTGATAGAGATCTGCTTGTGTGTGTCAATGCATTTATTGCATTTATAACAGCTCAGTTCTCCTTAACATTAAGACATGGTTGTGAAAGGTGGCATTGCTGATACATGCCCCACTTCTCAGGAAACCTTGTTGAGTGTAATATGTGGGAGTCTCCCTCATGCTTTTATCTGTTGCTTTACGCATTGCACAACATAACATGACATCTAAACTTGGATCTCTGCATGTGAGGTGAAGAAAGAGTCTTACAATGACTGCAGTTCCAGAGGCACTTTGGACCATCAAAGGACACGGGCTCAGCGCTGCCATAGCCATGATGTAGGCGCCAAATCCAGTCCCAAACACCGTCAAGAAACACATGAAGGCAAGAGACCTGCAAACATGGTCACATGCAGTAAAAGTTTCTGAAACCCATTCCTAAATTGCTAAAAACTCGACTAGCTTGAATAGAACACTGTGAGGTGTTCATTGCTCACCTTATTGGCACAAACATGGCAATGAAACAGGCCACAGGGTTAGCAACGGCAGCCATGGTGGCAGCCAGATGGTAGGCCTTGTTCCCATAGGGCAAACAGGAGAAGGTCTGGACAGAGGGCAGCACTGCGTTGGTCAGCGCATTGACCCAAGCCAGCACCACAAAGATGAAGGCCACCTCCAGGTTACTGTAGGTCCCTTTTCCAAAAGAACTCCTGGGTTCTTCCCCGGCCCCCTCCAGAGGACCCAGCATGGGCTTCTGCTCTGGTGTCTGAGCGTGCAGAGACAAACTCTGTTCCCTCTTTTTGTTTTCCAGGTCCTCAAAGAAGTACTGATCACTCCTTCTCTCTCGAGCCACAGCCGGGTGGTGATTCAGTAGGATAAAGGCAACCAAGGACACAACCATCATGATGCTCAAGAGCACAAAGAAGACCTGGACAGAAAACTTGGCTGGCTGGTATTTGGCTATTAGCTCACCACTCCCTACAAAACTGGAATTACCAGAAGATGTGTTCCTGGCTAAAGTGGCATTTTCACAGTGAACCACTCCAACGCCCTGAACCAAAGCCACCAGTGCAGGAACCAGACCACTGAGACCTTCTCCAGCAAAATAGGTGGTAAGGTATTGTGGGCGCAGAGTCATCATGAAAGGTAGGAAGGTGACAGATGATGTGCAGTCCACTACAGACAGCAGGAAGCTTAAAATCAGCAGGGGGACACTGTGGGGAGAGCCTGCAACCATCGCCGTGTGCTTCCAGAAGAAAGCCAGCAGGAATGTGGAGATGATCCCCAACCCAACTATGCAGTAGATGACGGGCCGCTCGTCCAGCACTCCAGGGCGGAAGCGGTGCATCAAGGTGACAAAGAATGGACCTATGTTGGCCATTTGGATGAGGACTGTCAGATAAGAGGGGAGGAACCACTTCTCCGGGACTTCATCTACAACCAGGGGGAGCTCCACCCACATCCCATTGATGGCCACCCAGGAGCCCATTCCAAAAAGGCAAGCGAGAACGTGAGTGAGAAGCGACATGATGGAGGTTGGAATACAGTACAGCAGGAAGAATCAGATGTGGGTCTTCTGGGGAAAAAACAACAACATGCAACTTTGATTAGTAAAATTGAGTGTGGTCACATAATTCTGACAAAAGATGAGTTACGCTAGGTTCACACTGGAAGCGTTGCGATGGTAGACCCTGTGGAATCTGCTCTCTCCTACAATTCAAACCAGACGTACATTTTTCCACGATGGTCGGCAGGTGCTTCTGCTAGAGCTTTGTTTGTTGTTGTTGTTTTTGTCATCATTAATAAATTAATAAACTAAAAATATTACCCCATGTTTCTGCTAAAAGCAACTGCTCTCTGCCACTGTCTTGTTGTTTTTTTAACACCCAAAACTCAGCTTATTTTTTAGATAAAACTTCTGGGCACGTTACTTCCAAACTGTAATACATAACAGATTACTTATGAATGTAATCCTACAGTATCAGACTTGTAGTGTGTTGCTTTTAAATTATTTCCTTTGTATAACCTGGTAAAATAGAAAAAAAACTAAAGTAAATCTAAAGTGAAAAATGTGGAGCAGGTTATTTCACATTTAAATGAGGGGCGAAATAGATCATTATGGCGACAATAACATACTTTTTTCATGTAGAATTAAAACACAGGAATAGCAGTTATTCAGCAAATAGAGGACACGTTTTAGTCAGTTTTGTTCAGAAATGAAAATTCAAATTATTTACTATCAAAAACATAAAAATAAAATGACCAAATATGGATTCTTAAAGGCCTCGTGCGGTGAAAATCGTGATTTTTCTTAAACTGCAATAAAACATTAGTATTTATGTCACAAATGAACCCCCGTATAATTATTTTGTCACCCGCGGCCCCGTGCACTCTCTTCAAGCGTTCAAAGATAGCGCGGTCGCTGAGATTTTGTGCAGCCACCGATAAGTAGGTCATAGGTCGTGTGACGTCAGTACAGGAACATCCAGCTAGATCCACTAGTGTTGTGATGACTTTCTGGGCATGGAATTACTTAACATGATAGAATTTGGACTGCTGTGGATTTGGGGATTCGAACGGGATAATGGTGAATAGGAGTGTGGTATTTGGGTGCAGTAATGTGCCGAAGAAGGGGGTCTCCCTTCATGAATTTCCCGTTTCAATAAAGGTGAGGGGCGCTCCCCGGTCAGGGGGAGGCTTTGAGCCCTCCCCGGCCCTCCGGAGGAGGAACCCGGGGGGTGTACGGGCACCTGGCAGGCGCGCGCCGGACAGCCAGGGTGAGGCTGCCGCGCCGCGCTGAGGGGGGTTTGCGGTTCCGAGGCCCCGGGCTGGGCATGGGGGGGCGCCGTGGGTTCGCTGGATGGTCATCCGGCGCCGGCAGCCGAGCCCGCACAAAGGGTTTATACTCCCTCCCGGGGCCGTGAGGCCGGCGGGGGTGGCCTCTGCGCGGGGCGCAGGAGGACCCCGGCGGCTGTCTGGAAAGAGGACCCGCGCGGGGGTTGGTTGCGCACGGGCGAGGGAGGCCTAGAGGGCGGCGGGGAAGCGAGCCCACCCGTCGCCGCAGCAGCAGCGGACCCGGGCCGGGGGGCTCCGTCCGCCTCGGCCCTGGAGGAGGACGACAAGGGACGCTCCGCGGCAGCGGCGGCGCCTTTCCTCTTCCGGTAATGATCCTTCCGCAGGTTCACCTACGGAAACCTTGTTACGACTTTTCCTTCCTCTAAATAGTCAAGTTTGATCGTCTTCTCGGCACCGTCGCTGTATGAGCTTTCACCATCGTCATCCTAAGCCCCTGTATCCTCAGATGAGGAAACCTCTGATTCAAACTGGTAGGGCTGTACACCCTCCGAACCCTGTGTCGTTAAAATTCCCGTGTTTGATGAAGGCTCATCACCTTCATCCAAAGAAATATCCACTAAATCGTGGTCTACGTCGCTTCTCAAACCGTCTGCCATTGTTGTTTACACTCTGGGATCCCTGAAGTGACGTCACGCGCAGCCCCCGCCCATCACCACCTATCGCCCAAATTTAGAGCTGTGCATGACCATAAAATGATCAATAAAATCGCGCTGGATCATTTTAAGTGGATATTTTTATCAGATTCGTTTTCCAAGTTCCATTGACTTTCTAAATTAAAAAAAATTTGCCACTGCACGAGGCCTTTAAGCCTAATAAAGTTCATAACAATGCTACTTGAACGAAAGCAGGTTAAAATTATCACATTAGAGGTCCTCACAAATAACAGGGACAGGTATTGGC
>NC_050527.1:31404626-31406624 GCF_002922805.2 Oryzias melastigma
CACTTACTTGCAACACATGAACAACATTTGAATATGTGACACATTTTTAGCTGTTAAAGCCTCGGGGTCTCAGTGCTTTGGAAAAAACAATTGTGTGGTGTGTCGGTTATAAGAGGACTTACTGAACATCTAATGAGTAATATATTACTCAAAATGTACTAGTAATGCCTTACACTGCATAGCTACAACAAAAAGTATGATGTTATTGTAATCATGTTACTTTTTAACAAGATGCAAAACTAGATATATTATGTATATATTAGAGGCGGAACAATTATTTTTTTTATTTTTCATATTTTGTGGTTTACAATTTGATTCAGAATTAATATTGGAGCAATACAATTTACTGACCTAAAATCAATCCAGAATATCTTTAGCCAAAACTTCAACCAGTGTGACTCAGCGATAAATACCTGGTACCTAGTGCAGGTGAAGTTTACCAGATTCTTTGTATTTGTTGGAAGTGTTAGTAAAATATGTGTCCATTCACATTTTAGTTTGATACATTTTATCCTATGTTGTTTTTCCACATCAGCATAATACAAACAAAACATTATTTCAACATTCTACCACAATGTATGGTCATGTCTCTGCTAAATTCAAAGTGTTTCCACATATTAGACTATAATGATGGTTGATCATCACACGAGTGTTGCGTGCTGTGATGACATTTGGTCTTTTTTTAACGTTATATAAACTTAATGTACCACAAAGCAAATGGCATTTTCTAATATTGAAATAATCGATTTATTTCATTTTGAAATTATTTTATAATGGTTTTGGTCAAATTGATTACAAACTTGTTTCAGACAGATTGATCTGATTGCATCATAGGAATATAAATTGATACATTGATTGAGTAAATCAAAAGCTATACCTCCAATAGTTAAAAAAAAAAAAAGATTTTTTAATAAAGCAAAGACTTAAAGGTAAATCATCATTTGGACTGTTTAAAGCGCGAGAAGAGTCCATGACCTTCCTCATCATTGCATCCTCTTACATGTGTAGTAATGGACACCTGACCTTTCACACACTGACACAGTGCACCCATAAAAAGCACAGTGGGTTCAAACATAAACACACATTAGTGTCTAAAAATGAACAAACCAACAACAAAAGCTCCCTAAAGCTGAGGGAAATCACATGTACTCACAGTCAAAATAAAGGTATGTGTTTTTACTATGCCCTTGGAGTGTTTGCTTGTGTTTTTCTTTGATACAGTAGAAAATATTTAATCAGAGTGATCCCAAACATAAGGGAAATATAAAATCTGTCACGTGTTTTACAAAAACTTTCTGGAATCTCAAATATTTTACATCCTTCATCAATTCTCCAGTGACTTGCTTATAACTAGTCTCATTAAAGTATCGATTCGAGCACATCGAAGTTTGGGTCATAGGAAGACTCTTTACCGTCCTCTTAACACGAGTTTCAGGCTATAACAAAGATCGTCTCTCCTACCGTCCACACAGCAGGAACGAGCCGTCTTCATGAAGACCTCCACTCCATTGTCATCCTTTCTATTTGTCACCGGGACACCTGTCACAACCGTGTGCACGCGGCCCCTCTTTCACTCCTTCCTTCCCCGACACTCGACTACAACTTCCGTGTAGTGTAGAGGGGAGGGACTGCGCAGGCGCATACGTGCTCCGCCGCCATGACACTTGCGTAATCTTTCTGCTAGAGGGCAGACCGGGGCAGCTTTTGCAACCGCGTGCTTCCTCTACGTTTCGAGGAACTCTCCAGTGAAAAGGGTGAGGCTTTCGGAGGAAACTGTATCCTCCTATTCACTCTTTCTTCCCTCTGCCAATTAGGTAACATGTTTTGTGTTTTGTTTTTAATGTATTACTTCATATTAATGTGTTTCACAATTCAAAACTGGTCAGAAAGTCATTCAAGGTTAACAATAAAAAAAAAGCCATCAAGTAGCAAGGCAACCATAAAAAAGAGAATAAAATCATAAAAGTATGTGAAAAAGTACAATTTTACAAGAATAAA
>NC_050527.1:31406818-31427962 GCF_002922805.2 Oryzias melastigma
TTAATGTATTACTTCCTATTAATGTGTTTCACAATTCAAAACTGGTCAGAAAGTCATTCAAGGTTAACAATAAAAAAAAGAAATCAAGTAGCAACACAACCATAGAAAAGAGAATAAGTCATAAAATTATGTGTGAAAAAGTACAATTTTACAAGAATAAAACTGTAAATTTATGAGGAGAAAATCTTTAAATGTATGAAGATTAGTTATTTATAAATAAAGTTGGTTGTCTAAACCTCCATCCACTTTTAAATCAATCAATGCAGCAATTTACGGAATCTATATATCGTAATTAAAATTTTTGATCATCCGTATGTGCCACGAACACTTCAATAATTCACTCATTGTGGATGAAAAATATTCTAAAAAAGCCCAGTTTTACGTAAATCCTTTTCAATGTTCTTATACTTACAATATGTCAATGTTCAACCACTAAAAGACTTGAGCTGTGAATTCCTTCCCTATTTACTACATAGTGCAGTATTTGGGTTCCCCATTTTCCAGTGCTGTCCGAATCCACTATTCCAAAATGGATTGCACTAAAACTTTCCCTCAAGTTTTTGCTAAAATCTAGCGAGAATTAATGCTCACTACATTAGGAAATATATAGACCACATTGAATTGTGGTCGAACAATATTTCTGCAAAAAAAAAAAAAACATGTTTTAATGTAATTTTTGACAAGCCATCCACATTTTCCTCATCAGAACACAGTTAAGTTTAGCAATTTAGCAGCATTTAGCAAAACGAAAGCAAAGTAATGAGCATTGTGTCTGAATCGCTTTTAAAAACCAGGACACATATACAGTCCCACACTATATAGTTTTTATTTTTTTAAGTATTGTAGCGTCCCTCCAGACTGATGCACCGAAACTCCAAAGCTTTTTAATGCTCTTTATTCTGGTTACTGTCGGCCGTAACCAACGCCGTACAACTTGCAGCAACTTCAGAACCGAACCAACAGGGCAGAGCGCTTCCCCAAAAACATTCTCATTTTCTCGCGCCTGCACAGCCCACCCTCTTTTTCCTATTCAGCCAATAGCTGCGCCCAACCAGTCGAAACCCCCCCGACAACAGGCTGAGTGACAAAACAAGGGCCAATCAGTGTCTCCTACTGGTGCATTCACGGAACCCTGGAATCCAGAATGCACCCATACAGTTACCCAGCAGAACTCAGTCCGCTACAGTATTTACGGATTAGGGGGGGATTTGGACATAGTGTTAGTATTTCCTAAAATAGAATCAACATAGCCACAATCTGCTCTACGTCTCATACTGAAACGCTGCATTTTTTTTTCTCAGTAAACAGCGTTTTGTCTCATACATTTTATTGCATTAATCTAAGAAATTCTCAATTTTACTACTTAAGAAATTATAACTTCACTCTAGTAAAATATTTTCTTTTTTTCTCATAAATGTACAACTTTATTTTTGAGAATTTTTTTTGCTTTAGTTCTATCTTTATTGTTTTTATGGTGGCAATAATACTCTGTCATAGAACAGTTTTTCTTTGACTGATGTTATTTGCACATATTTACATGCAACCAGCACAAAAACAGATGCAAATTCCAGTTGGCCGCACGTAATACCCCCATCCAAGATGCACATTGCTGCATTGTCAGTGCTTATTTTAAGTATGTCTATGGCTAAATGTTGTTGTTGGTCGCACCTGTTTAAAATGTAAATTAAACTTTAATTCCTAGTTGCTGTCACGCATCCATGTGTGTGAAAGTTGTTCTCCGCAGTAACTCATCCCCTGGGAGAGTGGTGAGCTGCAGACACAGTCACACTTAGGGACCATTCAGTGTACTAACTCCAACCATAATCCCATTTTAAACCCTTCATCCAGGTCCATGTGGCCAAGAAAAATTACGTGCGCAGTCACTTCCTTTTTTTTTTTTATTTTCTTTTAAAAAAGGAGGTCAAATTAACATCTGAGTTCTACTTTGTGACATAGACTTAACTTGACAGTATGCCAGTAGCTTTAATCTTACTGCCACAACTGGGATCTTAGGACAAAACAAACAAATTAAAATACATTCCGGAAAATAATCCACATTGGGATTCATTAACCCCCTCTTCTCAAAAAAATATTATCTTTTTATTTATACGCTTATATTAAAGCAGTAAAACCACCTACAATTAGTGACCTGCTGTAAACAGGACATTTAGAAATCCACATAAGCAAAATTCAGAGAGTAAAATCAATGTTCTTGACAATTGATAGTTAAGAAAAAACTGCATTCAATGAACAAAAATCCATTTGTCATCCAGAAAAACATGCATTCACTTTGAGTGACCTCTTACATACCTTCAAATGGATCACAGTAAGCTTCAGTTGAAGGATGTGGAACAGAGCACCTGCTGTCTGGTGTTGGCTGCAGTCGGCACAGTCTGCAAATACAGCTGAAAAACACAAGCCTGGATCTCTAAAACTGTCATGTGACTGTGCTGAAGGCTGAGCCTCAGGAACTCAGTTCAGGCATCAAGGTTCTTCCCAGGAGCAGAGAGAACAGAAAGGGGTGCGATCAAGAAAGGTCAGAGGTAGGAAACAACAAAAAAGCGACTTCTTCACTTACATAAAATGGTTACTTAACGTTCTGGTGAAATGAGTCGACAGATTGAAAAAAACAAACCGACTTTGGATAGCTTTTTGTGCTCTTTGAATGGATATTCGATGAGGGTCAGTCTGGCTGTGGTTCAGCATCAGTTCCAAATGAAAAACCCCTGAAGAGCACTAACTTCACTGCATGGCATTTAATTAGTGCATATTTACCCCCTTCTGCTCTGACTGGCACCGTATGCTTACTTTATTCTGTTGACTGGTAACAGCACAATGAGGCAAAGTATTTCTGACATAAAAATAAAGTTTGTCAGATTAAAGTAACTGTTGTGTTATTAATTAAATTAGGTCTGTTTGGTCCGCCTCCAAATACTTTCTTTTCAGTCAAGAAAAAAAACTGCTCTTTTTCATTGATTCAAATGAATTAATATGCAGTATTTTCTCATGTGAGAACTTCTACAACTTTTTCCCTTTTAAATTTGCCTTTGGAATCTTTATATTTGAATCTATTACAGTAATCTTTGTCAAACATGGATGTTCTTTGCCTTACTAGTCTTGTTTGTTTTAATAGCCTTGTTTTGGTTATCAAGACCATGTCAGAAAAGCTGTGAAGAACTGTTGATCAACTTTTGCCATTAGTTTATTTCAAATTACTCTATATTGGTTTATGTTCAAGTTTTGTTTAAATAGAGTAATTCCTCCGGATGCCTTGATTTTTAGAGTTTTGAAGTTTATACAAATATTTCAGTAAAACTTCTTTGTCAGATCACAGTAAATTTACAGTGATGTTCATAAATCCCTATCAAATAATATAAAACATAGAAGTATCTTACTGTCTTTTTAGGTGTGAAACCATAGCACATATTTCTCAGTCTAAGTAGGTCAAAGCTAAATCTCAGCTGTTTTTCTGAGCTCTTTCTGGGGCTCTCAGTGTGGACAAGTATTTGTTTAGAAGTAGAATACTCTTCAATCCTTTCCAAAACTGTGGGACACTGTTCTTAAATAAATACCTATCTTTTTGGTTCGAGATGTACTGTGAGGGATCATCTGAAAAACTTAAATATTGCATAAGATCTTGAGAAGTAATTCATATTTGTTGATGACACAATGTGTTATTGATGACATACAGAAATACTAAATGTAGCAACTTCATTTTCCCAGCAATTGAAGTTTTCTTCTTGGCTTCTGTTAAGCTCTTTGTTTTTTTGTGAAGCTAAATGTTTTGACGAACTTTGATTGTATCCTTCCAACAGCAAAAAGCAGCTGTGATTCTGTGATAAGCATTTGATACACCTGCTTACCTTAAACGTCCTCACACACAGAACTGTTTCACTTATTAAACTGACGGATTAAGCGTATCATGTAGAATTTAACAAAGTTAATCTTTGCACAACAAAGTGTAAGACAATTTTTTTTTTCATGTCTAGTGCACTTGAAGAAAACAGGATGAATAGACCAATTCTGGAAGCCTGAATAAAAGAAGAGGGCAAACCTTCACTTTCAAATAGAGAAAATACAAAAAAGAAACTTGTGTCTTCATGGCAAGAAAATGTGTTTTCTGGCATCCACAATGTTTCACCTTGGAGAGCATTTGAACTGTCAACAGCTTTAGGATTGTGCAGTGGACACTTAAATGTACTACTTTGCTCCGTTCCACTGGGCCTACATTATTTTAAATTTACTACCATTTTTGTTTTTGAGCTAAAGTCATTGTTATTTTTTTAATTATAGATTAGGTTGAGTCTGGTGGGGTAAAACAAACTTGAGTCTCAAGAAAGCAGATTATGCTCACAAAAGATAGCAGTTAATTAGACAACTATCACTTTGCTTGGTTAAATAAATACATTTTTTTTTAAAAAAAAGTATTTATCTTTTGTTTTAATTAAATCTAAGTACCAAATTTTGCAATCTCTTTAAAGACCATTGGGGGCTGGTTTTCTGGAAGAAAAATGTAGCATAAATTTCCATGTTGAAAATCCTAACTTTAGCCATTATTTAACTTGAGCCTAATTAGGAGTTTGTCAATGGATATCAACTATTTTCTGTCCACAATAAACACATCAATGGTTTTAATTCACACATCACCAAAAAAACCAATGAGAAAATTTGTGATTTTATTACAAAAGACAAAAAATTTCTTATACAAGTGGACATAAAAGCAGAGACATTCCTCTAGTTTTCCCAAAGAAGACATCCGAATGAGCGCTGAGTATAGAAACATTTACAGTACAGGAAGATTTGGATGCATAGCAACTGGACGGAATCTGCCTTTTTGTATCAATACAGAAAATCATTAAGCTTCTCCAAACATCAGCTGAAGTGTAAAAACACATTTGACATAAAAACCCTTACAATTGCATAGACCAGCAACTGTCTTTTAGGTAGACAATAATGTAAAGTTAACCTTTACAAATATACCCATTATATAGTTGTGACATACAGGTAGTTGAAGTATATAGTAAAAAGATGATATAAACAAGGCATAATAAAACACAGAAGAGCATAGGCTATAAGATTGAAAGTCATTGTTTCTGCATCACCGATTCATGTTTGTTAATTCAAGGATCAAATGTGATTCTGAAGATGTTCACTGAACATGTTTGAATGTAGAGTAATGTCCTATGTTAATATGAAGAAAAACGTATTGTGTTAGTTAAGAGAAGTACAATGAAAAACAAGAAAGAATGTCACTAATATTATCAATCTTTGTGCAACTGTACAAAAAATTCTGAATCTTTTAAAGACACTAACACGAAAAAAAACATAATTTATGTTTCACGCTTAACTTTGCTACTAACAACTGTCATATTTTCTCTCAAATTATTTATATTTGATTGAGAAAAAGTGCATCTTTAACAAAATGTTCCCAGTTTTTCTGCAGGAAACAGCACATGTTCACATTAATGTGTCGTACAAATACATAAATGAAAAAGTAGTCCTGAGAAAATAATTTCTACAAAAGAGCAATGAAAAGTATCTTCACACAATTTGTCTTTCCAACATTCGTACTGTAATGAATATGTGACTGTTAGAAGAAAAAAATGTCCCAAAAAAGAGCGAAAAAAAAAAGGATGGTCAACACTGACATTAAAAAAAAGTGGAAAAAGAAAAGTATCCTTAAGATGCAGGAAAATATACAGTAGCATTTACATAGATATGGTTTTGGCATGTGATTTTTTTTTTCTTTTGTTAATGTTAATAGTCATTTGAATTCCCAGTGGGGCTGTCAGACAACACAGCACCACAACAGGAAGTGAATCTAAACTGCTTTTCTTTAGGCTAGACAACAACTGTCTGGTTATTACTGCCTTGGCTTATTTTTAAAATAGAAAAGCTGAACAAAACCAAAGCAGATGTTAGCAAGGCTCTAGCATTCATGCAGTAAAGATCCATGCAGAGCTTCTTACTTTCTGTGCAATCAGTTAAATGAATAGAAGGCATCAAGGAATCAAAAATCAGTAAGTCGCCCTTTATATCTTGAATATGAATTGACTCGTCATGATCCACAAACCACAAAGAGAATAATCCTTCAGTCTCATTTCTGGAAAATACAAACAAAGCCACCCCTTTTCCGGAACCTTGTTGTGTATCTTCTTAAGTTTCACCTGGTCAGACAGTACATCGCTCTTTAGACTTGAATGTTTTTGTCCTGCTTGTCTCCTGATTTCAGTGCTCCAAGGCTTTGTTGGGTTAAATTCAGCAGCAGAAGTGGTGCAGAGAAGCAGAGCTACTCACGTGGGCAATCTGTCTGCCTCGTCTGAAAAGGAAAAATATAAAGTTAACCAATCCTCTTAACTTTTAACAGTACATGTTCCTCTTGGAATCTTGTTTCTGGGCAAAATCTAACTACCAGTTTCCCTAATAGCCAGCCGTGGTTAAAGAACCAGCATAATTAACTCTCACAATAATCTACCAAGTTACTTGAGAAGGAAGATTAAAACCCTGTCACTTAAGCACATGTTAACACAGCAGAAAATGTTTGCAGAAAGTTTGAAAAAGGAAATTTCTAGACCTGAGGGTGAGGGTGAGTTGTTCTCCCCTGCAGTGACAAAATGCAGATCGGATCCCAGAGCAGCTATGGAGCTCCTGGGACGAATGGACCGGTCACCTGAGAAACTCCTGCGGAGCAACGCCTGAAACAAGTCAGGTGACACCAGTAAGCCACATATTTGTGTTCTGCTATACGCAACAAAAACATCTGCAGATATTTACACAAGTAAAGGATGACACAGCTTTGTGTAAAGGATTTGCAAGATAACATCATGCTTTTGATAAAAACAGTCTGTTCACTAGGAAAAGTATTGTAGAATTATACTCATTATCTAAAAGGAGAAGCAGCTGTCATAGATCCAGTTCTTTAAAAAATCCACATTCTGATTTTAACCCATAAGAATCCATGGTGACATCAGTGTAAACAGAGATAGGTAACTCCAGACCCAGAGGGCCGCACTCCTGCATGTTTTCCAACATACCCTGCTCTGGTATGTTCTAATTGACTGGATACACCTAAACCAGGTAATGACAAAGTACATGAGTAGGGCTTGGATATCTGAAAATCATGCAAACACTGCAGCCCTCGAGGCCTGGAGGTGCCTATCTTAGGTGTAGAAAAACATCAGGAATATGTTCTATGATTTATTCCACAAAATGTGTTGCATGTCATAAACTTGCCTTGCATGTCTTGGGGCTGGTGGGGGCAGAGGCACTGCTGTAGAGGCTGAGGCTGGAGTTAGACCTGCTCACAGTTAAACCCTTGGTGGTGCTTCCTGCTGGTGATAGGTACTTCTCTTTGATTTTCAGGTTAGTCCGACCTTTTACTGTTGGAGTCAGTAAACATTGAAGAAGCTGTAGTTTACAACAATAGATTTTCATATAGTCACAAACAATGAGGCCCAGTTTATTGCTAAGTAGAGAAAAAATGAGATTATAATCAAACAGTAAGATCAGAAATATTCATAGATAAACATCCATCCATTTTCTAAACCTGCTGTTTTCCCATTTTTGGTTATAGGGCTGCCAGTAGCGCAAAGGAGGGGTATACCCTGGACGATTTGCGAGTCTATTGCAGCGCAACACAGAAAAAAAAACAACAAAACATTCTCACCTAAAAGACAGTTTAGGACCACCAATTAACCTATGAAGTATGTTTTTGCACTGGGAGAAATCCAAGCATGCACAGAAAGAACATACAAGCACCGCACATAAAGGACACAGCTGGAATTTGAACCAGGACCGCTTGCTGAGTTGAGAGTGTAAACCACTGCAACACTCTTACACCATTGAAAGATAAATGATTTGTTTAAGTTATAGTTTTCTTTTGTTTCCTTATTTTAAAAGTATTGGGTTTTGCTTATGCATAGCATGAAAATTGTATCTTAAACATTTCGCCTGTTATCAGAATGAGTCTAATTTAATCGAGCTACACTCACAGCAGATGTGATGTCCAACAGAATTAGATCTTGGAAATAGTTCTATCAAGTTTAAATTTATTGTCTGATAATATGTACAGCTTGAGTATATGTTTAAACAGATTAATCCTCCTCACCTCTGCAGGGATCATTCTTGACCAAAAACTCATCCAAAGCAGTCCAACCTCCTCCAACTCTGACCATCAATGTGCTACGGAGGATCCGAACCATCCGCAGCTGCTGGGAATCTCCAAACTGTAGCAGTAAGACATGAAGATTTATTAAGATCATTCCATCCTAGAAAACATGAGTAAAATTTTGTACTCTGTCTCTTAAGCAAGTACATATTGAGAAAATTAACAAAAAAATACGTACTCTGTATCTGTTTGCACTTATTTGCTCTACTTGGAATCTTTTTGGGCAGCTACACTGTGATACCTGTCGACTGACCTGTTGAGAGAGTAAATTATATTAGCACCACGCATTTGTAAAAACTGCACATTGTTTTGTCTGTTTAATCTCCCTACCTCTTCATTGATCTGATCTGCATCCAGTGTTTTTCTGTAGGGGTCCCTACTGGGATGGAGCGCACTCAGAAACTCATAATAGTCAATAAAACCATCAGCATTTGTGTCAAAAATGTTTGCCACGGCATTCATCTCCAAGGAATTGGTTGGAAACTCTACAAAGAGCAGAGAAAAAACAAATAAAGTTTTATGGATATGCCCGGAAAACCAAACATAGGAAACAAGATTATCTTAAAGATAAACACTACAAACATTTGACAAAAACTACTGGAAAGTCTTACTTGAAGCAAGGACATAGTCAACAAACTCTTTCTGACTAATCCGTCCATCCTGATCCCTGTCGATGCAGCGGAACACATCTAAGATCCGAGACTTCATGTGACTAATCCACTGAATGTATCGCTTTCGCCAAATGTTGAAGTCAAAGTTGGCAAACTCCTCCATCTGAAAGGGATAGCATTGCAAGGATTTATCATATTTCTTCTTCCAAGTTTTAGTTATTTAGCTACAGTGATACAGGACCAAATTAATATTTTAAAAGTATCATACAAAAAGCCCAATAACCTCTTTCAGCATCTGCTGGTGTTGCTCTAATCGGTTTTTCCTTTCCACTCCATGATGCCATAGTTTCTGCCACTGGCTAATCAGCTGACTCAGCTGTGGAGTTTGTGGGTCAAGGTGGTCCAGGGGGACAGATACAACCGGAGGCAACTTCATTGCACTCCGCCTTTCTGGAGGAGGGAAGGAGTCGCATTGTGGTCATCTTTGTCAGTTCATGGTTTTTCATTTTTGTGAAAATTTCCTCCCAAAAAAAAGGCCAGCTTTTCTTACTTGTGAATGGGCGCTTGCTTGGGGAAATGTGATGCTTTGGCACGCTCTTGTGTTTGCAAGACTTTGTGGCATGTTCAACTTCTGGGAACTTTTTGTGGAATTCCTCCATGAAAATCTGAAACATTTAAACCATGGAACCATCAAGGCAACATAAACCATGAAAGTTTAGAGCTGTAAGCTGCTCCAAACCAAGTAAGTAAAAGAAAAACATTTTTGCTCAATTTAATTTTTGTTTTACATCATATTTGTGCAGCAGAAACATCTGTTACCATGTGCTGCTCAATAAGTGAGAGATTTTGCTCTGTAGTTTCGGGTAAAGACTCTTGATCTCTGAGGTGAAGAGCTTCCTCTGCAGAGGAAATCCAGTCCAGGAGCCTCTGGACTTCCTCTTTCTCTGCCTCCAGTGATGCCAAGCTGGTCTGGATCTTTTGGCCCTGCTGCTGGGCCCAGGTGTGAACCTAACACAGAAACAAAAACCAAGACAATTACTTTCTTGGTATAATATATAGGATAATTACACTTAGAAGAGGCATACCTTAATGCAAAGGAAGATTTGAAAATGATTACAGTTGAAACAATTTCTGTATTAAATAATTAGAGATTTTTTTTTCCTGAATGCTTTGGTCTTGGGGAACTTACCTCTTCGTAGCGAGTTTTAGTGACACTCATCCAAGATTTGAGGGTAATTATTGAGTCTGGGTGACAGGAGGACAGAATCTCCTCTCCCAGACACTGGATCTTCTCTAACTCCCCAGCTTGAGCCTGCAGGTCGTGCAGTGAGTCCTGTGAAGGAGTAGAAAAAATATTCTTTTTTATAAAATGACTCAAACAGAGAGCTTCTTTTTGAGTCTAAGGACACATATTTAAGCTGTTAAAGAAAGAAGCTTCTAACACCTGGGCTCAAGCAACACTCTGTTTTAACTGTCCTTGAGACAAACACTGTTATCAGAACCATAATGTCCTGCAGTCTTTCCTCTGGCCTGCCCACATGCAGATGTGTATGAAATGGATATCTCTCTGAAGAACTGTTCGATGCTGACCTCATGTTCTTTGCGGAAGGCAAGCAAACTGTCCTCCTCTTCTGGAATGACCCCATACTTGAGGATCCGCTCTGCCTTAGTGAGATGTTCCATGAAAGTGTGAACGAGGCCATCAAACTTCTCAGCCTCAAGAGACAGAAGGAAAGGACAAAAAAAAGAGAGTAAGATACTTTTGATCCACTTTTCATTTCACCATTTGATTTGATATGTGCTTAACAAGTGTTTGAGTGACGCAGTACCTGTTGAAGTGCAGCCTCCAGCCTGTCCTGTTTGCTGACTGATAGTTTGCAAACAACCTCCCAGCGGCCATCCAGTTCATCCATCTGCTCCTGCAGCCAGTGAGCATCTGCTGTGCTGCTCCTTGTCAGATCTCGGACAGAGCGCTTCAGAGTCCTAATGCGTCCAGCCCGTTTCCCCAACTCCTTCTGAAAAGCCTAAAAGCATTGAATATGACAGGAAACCCATAAGTTAAAAACAATTTAGAACAGGTTATTTCAATTAGAATAATATTTATAACCTTTTCTTGAACTGTTAATTCTCTTTGATCTGTACTTTTCTGCATAAGTCCACTGACCATACATCTGTGTAGTGACCATACCTTGTGTTTGTCTATGAGGTTGTTGACAGTGTCCTTGTCTCCACCCACAGGAACATCTTCAGCAAGTTGGGGCTCAGCTCTGTACAACCAGTCATTCAAAGCCTGCAGGGCATCAGTGAACCGTCCTGAGAACAGCAATGCTTCCTCCAGTTTATGTTGCCTAAAAGGAATAAAATACACAAAAAGATATTTATCTGTCATTTTGAAGAACTTTAGAGAAGTCTTAATGGTGTCATAAATAGCATACCTCTCCATGGATTTCCCACTGATGGTGTCCCATGTGTCCTTCAGTTCAGCCAGCTGGTTCTCCAGATGCTGCCTGTCTTGGTCAAACTGAGCTTTTTCGTGGAGGCTGCGGCCACTCTTCATTGTGGCCTCATACATTGGCCTCTTTGATCTCAAAAGCTTTTGAAACTCCTAAATACACACCACTGATCAGTCAATAGTTGGTAAACGTGAATTGCAAAAGGCTTTAGCAGTGACTGTACCTTCTGTTCAGTGAGCTGCTGCTTGATCTCCTCATGGGAGACAGCAATCTCTTTATGGGTATCTAATGTCTGCTCTACTTCTGTCATCCAGTCCAAGAGAAGGCGCCAAGATTCATTAAACTAAAACAAAAAGATGGGTCAAATTTTACTCACACATCAAGGGCCATTTCTCCAGCCACAATAGATTTATTCTCTACCTGTTTGGCGTTCTTTCTGACATCCTCCAGCATCCTGCCTCTTTCAGAGATTTGCTGCTGCAGCTTTTTGTATCGATCTTGGACGGTCATGATCAGGTTATGAATGACATCACAGTCCTCCTTCCTGCTCAACTCTGTCAGCCTGTGGCCTGCACTCTTCAGTGAGGTCTTCTTTTCACCAAATCCATTCACTTCGTTAACCAGTAACTGAGAAGATAGGGGCAATGCTTGCAGTAAACATGATGTATGTAAAAGAAAAAGCAAGACAGTTAAAAAAAAAAAAACAAACCTTGTGAAGTTGAAGCTGTGTGCAAACTGTATCCAGAACAAAACTGGGAACAGGAAGAATCCGCATGGACTCTTCACATTTACTCATCTTTGTAAGAATTTCTTGGACGCTGCTGTGAAACTCCTTGGCGAGACTCAGCCCTTCCGTAAGCTTAGCCTGAGACAAGAGCAGAACACTGAGAGGTTCTCTAACGAAAGAAATTAATTTAACTTGAGGATATTGGTAATTACCTTCCGCTCCTGCACTTTGTTGTAAACCGAAGTCCATTTCTGTTCCAGAATGGACAAGCTGTGTTCTGTGCTGGATCCCCGAACAACAAAACTGCTCTCCAGCATCCTGTGAACTGAATTCCTCACATCTGTGTAGGAGTACAGCTTTGATTCCATCTCACTGCACAACTCCTATAATAGTTAAAGAAAATAGACTACTGAAGTCAATATTGTACAAAGATATTTGACTGTTTTCAAGTAAATATTGAAAGGGACTAACCAGGTGAGCATTAAGTCTTTCACTTGCAGAATCTGGCATTCCCCACATGGTTTTGGAGGACAATCTCAGGTCTGTGTTCTCCAGCCACTGTAATAAATCCTGGATCTCCATTGTAACATCTTGCACCTGATTAAAAACAAAAAACACATCTATTTTTTACAGCAAATGCATAAAGTAGTACAAAGAAAATCCACAAGAGGGCGATATTAAATAAAAAAATACATATAATGATTTAGGGAAATTAAAGGGGAGAAAACATTAAACACAAAAAATTATAAAGTGATAAAACTAATAAGAGAACATATCTGTAGCTGAGGAAGAAAAGGTTACCTTGAAAGTACTTTAGTAAAAGAAAAATAGGATGGGATTGTAAAATTTCTATTTGAAGTACTTTTTTTCAAGTTGATGAAGTACATTTTAAAGTATTTTAAGGATCCACTCTATTGAAAATTGTCTTGTGGCATTTTTCTTATTAATGGAGGACATATTAAAGAAAATTAAGCTAAAATTTGTATTTCTTAATGTTTATTTAAATCATCGCGAATCATGAGCAGTCAAAAAAATGCTGTTTTAAAAAGCTTGTAGCAGTGATACAACTGGTACAATTGGTAGGTGAAAAGTTCCCTGCTTCACCACACTTGATACATCCACTTGTAGACAGATAGATCCATGCCTCTGTAATCCTCATCCGAGCTGGTATCTGGCTCAAAACGGTATTGCTGGATAGCTTCAAATATTGCTCGCCATTTTCATTGCACCAATAATAAGGTGTGAAGGTCTGCAAGTTACCAGGAGAGTGCAAACAAATGGATGACAGAATATCAGCGGAGGCTCATTTCCACGCAGACCGTCCCACCTACAACTCTGAGGTGAATTTCTGATTAAGTATTGCTGCTCTGTAAAAACTATGTCCAAGAAAATTATACACGTTTTTTTTAATTTAGTCTTAAACAGGATTATCATAACTAAAATACCACTGGGAACTCTTTGAATATAGATCAAACGATAGTTGGAGAGGGACTTTAATTTATTTCTTACTTCTGATTGTACAGAATAAAAACAAATAGAAGTTTCTGTCCCTCCAGCCTACCCTGCCTTAACCCCATTGTGCTTGAAAATGAAATAAAACATTTTCTTTTAATAGTTTTTCTTTTACCTGACTCAGTCTGTTCTCTAACTCCAGTTGTCGGCGGTCAGTCTCACAGCGTACAAACTCCCAGCTTTCGTTCAGGAGCTCCAGCTGAGCCTGCAGCCCATGTGGACTGTCCCCGGACCCAGCCTCCAGCAGCCTTTCTCCAGCCTGGTTGAGAGACTCAACCGTGCGGATGTGGGACATGACGTCATTCCGCAGCACCTTTGAGACAACAGAAGCAGCAGAAGTTCAAGATGTTGTAAGAATCATTTACCTTGAAAAGGGTCTGGGGTGTTATAACAACCTTATGTTTTGCCAACTCGATTTCACAGGCCTGCAGGTCGATGGTGACTGTCTGTGTACTCTGCAGTTGTTCAGCTGTGCGCGAAAGCCAGGTATGCAGCTCATCCAGAGTATTTTGAAACTGACCCAGGCCCAGCAGAGCGCTCTCCAACTGATGCTAAAATCACAAGAAGATCAAATGAAGACGTGTTTGTTTCAAACTATTTTGTACTGGAACATAAACTGGTTTTCCAAATTTTTTACCAACACTTTGGTTGTACATGCTTTAATTTTCTCACCTGTCTGTTCACAGTCTCTGACTCTAAACTGTCCCAGCGCTGCCTGAAGTCGCACAGAGGTGAGACTGAGCCCGGTCGCTCTGAGCCTGGCGACAGCCGGCACACAAAGCAATGGTTTAAGCTTTCTATTTCAATCTTTTTCTGGTAGAGTTCCCGCTTAAAATTCTGAGAGACAAGAAGACATGTTACCAGACTTTTTAATGAAACTCACCATTCAATCACTTTACATTTATGAGGTGTTTAAAGCTCCTTCCTAGCGGGTATGTTTTGGTTTGAACTCACCTTAAGATCGCAGAGCTGTTCTTTCACTGATTCCAGATCAGTTCCTACCATGAACTCCTCTGTGCACCTCAGCTCAGCTGATTTCAACCACTCAAACAAACCCTGGTGGAGAACATTAAGCATTACAGCCTTAAAAAAGAACATCTGCATTCACATTGTAAAAGGCTAAGCAGTACCAGGGAGTCTGGAGTTTGCTGGTGCAAACAAATAAAAGAAGATTCAGATTTTTTCAGATGTCCAGTATTTCAGTGACTCAGCATTAACACCAACCTGCATAGTATCCTGATAATCCAAAGCTCTCTGCAGAGACTCCTCCAGCTTTTTGTGACTGTCATTCCAAAGGTTGTTTAAGTTATTCCATGTACAATAAAGCTGTAATATAAAACAGGTTTTTCAAATTGTGCACACAGCATCACGTGTTAAACATTTTTTTGTTGTTTAAATTAACGTCTTACTTCATCCAGGCTTTTTGTGACATCCGGTTTGTCGGTATCTCCACATGCTGACATCAGATCCATTCCTAGAACTCCAAGGATGTCCAGATCCCCCTGCAAACTGTCTATATCCTCCCTTAAAGACTGAAAGTGGAAAAGGTCATGTGTATCCTGCTGGACTTTTTCAGAAGACTGTTTAAAATGTGCATATTTTTTCTACAAACCTGCATGGACTCGAGGCTCTGACGAATCGTCTCACAGTCTGTCAGATTGGAGCTGAGATCCAATACCGCCTGCTGAGCATCACTGAGGGCTGTCGTCACTTCGCTCACATCACTCCAAAACTTAACTGCTAGATCTAAGACTTTGAGCAACCAGCTCTCTTGCTCCTTTGCCTGTTGATAGGTCTCATCCCACACCGTGGACAGGCTGGACACACGTTCCCGAATTGCTGAGAACACAAGCACAGAGAAGGGTTTTAGAGAATACCTCCTGCCATTCGATGGTATGAGATGCAATGGGATCGTGTGTGTCCACGTGGTCACCAGTGCTGATGGATCCATCTTCTGTCTCTTGACTGTTAGTAACCATTTCCTCTGCTTGTGTTTTGACGTTGCTGAGGCCCAGCTCCAGTTTAGAAAGCTCGACCAGGGTTTGCTTGTTGTCCTGCAGGTGCTCCTGGATTCTGGGGGTAAGACCTTGCAGGGAAGTGGGAGTCTGCATGCGACTAAGCAGGCGGTCCAGACTCTCTCTGATAAGAGTCATCCTCTCATTCAACTACCACATCAATAACAGACATGAAAACAAATGTTGGGATGATTGCTGGCATGTTTCCTCCATCTCAAAATGCTAAAATCGTACTTGCGTGAAGCGTGGCAGGGAGTCCTCAAGGAGTTTTGCCGTCTCCTTGACTCGCTCTCTGATGGCTGTGTGTCGCTCCTCAGCTTTGGCTGCCTTGCGACAGAACTGGTCTCCCTGACTTGGGTTCAGCTCTGACAGGCGTTTTGCCAGAGAACAAAGGCGTGCAATTAACGGTCTGTGTTCCGCTATGGACTCTCTGAGACCCTTAAAAAAAAAAGAACATAAGGAGTTTTCAATTTAAGTAAACACATGTTTGATTTGAGTTTATCCCTTTAATCCTGCGGGCACACACACCCCTGTCATCAACCTAATAAACTGGGCTTGAGCAGATTGCCTCAAAAGGAAATGATAGGTGAGAGTTATAAATGGTTTCTTTGTTCGCCAAGACTAAAGGGAGTTACGAAGAAAAAAAAGGAAAAAAGAGCTGGGACTCCAGTTTGAAAAGAAAAGGCTTTAATTACCTGTAAGAGGTCTTGCTGTTCCCGAAAGGCTTCATAGCTGATTGTGCTGAGAGAAAGCTGACCAATGAGGGCCTGAGTTTCTTCCAGCCATGGTGAAATCTCAGTGAGGCCTTCAGAGAATTGAACCAGAAGAGACTGAGCATGCTCCAGCTGGAGGACTACATGAGCATTGGTGGCTGACGTGGTGTTGCATTGCTCCTGTAAGGCCTCAACTGGAGTCTGAAGGGAGATGTAATCCCAAATCAGAAAGTTATTGTATCAATCATGTTTAAAGTGTTACATTAAGATTGAATGAAGTTTTACCCGTAGATCTCCAGTTTCTCCTTCATCATTATAAGTCATCAAGATTTCAGAAATCTTCATCATCTTTTCAATGTTGAATCTGTGCTGAAGAATCTCTATGGCTAAAATCTGTTTAAGAATATCAAACACGAGAGTTTATTTGTACAATTCAAAGTGCAAAGAACAGTAGAAAGAAAAGAATATTCAAACAAAGAGCCAAAACCTTTTGTTCGTGGAGTTGTTCTGCTATGAGTTCTGGATCCAGATCGACAGTTTTCAACTTTTCAAGACTGAGAGTTGTGTCTTTGAACCAAGCCATCTCCTTCAACACCGCCTGTTCCAGCTGGAGACGATACTCATCATGTTAACCTCTCATCAGAAATTGTGTCTATTAAAAGTGGATTATGCATAAAATATCCCTTTTTATCCTAATTGATTTTTTTTCTAATTTACCCTGAACCATTTATTGAAACAGTTTTCAGTAAAGTTCACATTTCAGATTTAAAAAAATATTTTTTCTACTTCTGTCTATACTCTACCCCTTTAGGTAATAACTGCATTGAACAGAAAATGCTACTTTTCTTATTTAAAATGTTGATAATCTATTTTCTTGAAATTTCATTTAATCTGGTAGGGATATCTTGCTTGTGTTAAATGGGAATATTACCCTCTGTCTTTCGGCTGCACAAAGGACAGCATCTCCAGCATGCGTCTGTGCTCCTGCTGCTCCTAACAGCTCCCTTTCAATGCGACCCAGCCATAGATGGAGGTCCTCCTGGCTGGAGGTGCAGCGACTAGAAGCTTCCAGGGCCTGTTGGAGCCTCTGCAGCACATCCAGACTGCTCAGGCTCAGCACAGAGCATCGAATACGCAGAGCATCCATCTTCTCCTGTACCTGCAGGGCTTCTTCCTCTGAATGGAAGAAAATACATTTGGTTCATCATTTCACTACATATAATCTGGAGTGCATGTAAGAATTTCAACATAAAAAATGGATGGAGTTTAAATACAGTGGAACAAACATTATGATACTTTAATATTACCTGAAACTGCTCCCATTAAATCTTGACCTGACTTCTGTATTTTCCCCAAGTCAGCAGTTTTAATTTGAATTTCATCAACAACAGCCTAAAAGGAAGCATTCATACTAGTTAAATTTTATGCAACCAAAACCCATGTTTGATGCTAAACAAACATTGTAGATGTTAAACCTTCGCTCTGTCCGTGGCGTCTTGGAGATGCAACATCACTCTTTCTGCACTCCGTAGCTCAGCAAGTGTCTGTTCTACAGATATGAGCCATTGCTGTAAGCCGTCTACTCCATCCTGGAACACCTGAGCTTTGGGCAGAAGGAGCTCCAGTGCCACCCTCCTAACAATTTTGGATGAGTCCATAATAAAGTTGTTTTTGCAGCCAGTTTTAATAATTCAAAAGCAATTCCTGTATTGTTAAAGTAACCGACCTTCTCTCTGCCTCCAGCTGTAGAGTTTCCCACTTTTCTTTTAGATGTGCAAGCTTAACTTTTGTCTGCTCCCCTTCTGCTCCTGGATGGGTTTCCACCAGTCGAGGACCCTCCAACATCATTGCGTCCATACTACGTCTTCGGTCAGTTAGAAGACGCAGTAAGAGCTTTAAAATAATAATAAAAAAAGAAAATCAGATATCTCACACAGTGTTGAATTTGTCCCCAAAATTTATTTTTTTTTGTAACTTGGTGAATTCTTTTACTTGAGTTATTTCATGGCATGTTTGATTGAGCATTGCTTAGTTTTTAGATGATTTTCTGTAGGGGTGGTCTCTTGTTTCAAGCTTCCATTGTCAAGACACAAGGAGGATTTACCTCCACTAATCTCACAGTGGGTGTGATTTCAGCTGAAACGTGACTTTTTTTCTCACACCCTCAGGATGTGTTCACAGACTATCAGCAAAGCTCATTGCGGCGTTGAATAATAGCTCACTGTTGAATAGAGCAGCACTCATCTCATCAAGAAAGTAGCATAAACACCTTGGGTGAAATAAAGTCAACCTGTCCATGAAAGAAGAGGAAATGAGGTGATTTAAAGTCTCAGACAACAAACCTTTTGTTCTTGGAGTTGTGCTTTCACCACTTTGACCTCTGACGATGGGGGTTTCTGGCTGGATTCCAGTTCTTCTATCTCACGCACCCATGTAACCAAAGCATCCAGGTTTTGAAGGAATGATTCAGTATCTGTGGACACATCCCTCAATGCCAGGGCCGACTTTGTTTCCTATGAAAACCCCCACCAAAAATGCCCACATAAGCACAAACGAGTTTTACAAGATTATTAGAGTGTCAAGTCAACTGCTTTTGCACTTGGAGAGTAAGAAATTACATACCCTCCACCGGTCTAGACTAGAATCTTGGTCCGAACTTGAGCGTCCATCATTTTGGAGCTGCAAATTAAGACAAAGCATTATTTTTTTTTTCCAAATTCATAGAAAATTTTAAAACAAAAGCCCCACCACCATAAAATCAAATCAAAGATGCTCTAAAAATCAAAGATGAAGGAATGTCAATTATATAAAAAATGTTTGAAATGGAATACAGGTGAGATTTGTTATGTTGTAAATTTAGTGGTTAAACCTCAGCAAGTTCCTCTGCGACACCATTCAGGACTCTGACAGTTCTGGTGACGATGGGGTTTCCTCCCTTGTCTCCTGATGGATATTCTGTCACTTCAACGATTTCCGTGACAACCGTCTCAGTCACCTCAGTCACTTCAGTGACCTCACGTGATGCCACAGTCTTCCAGGACCAAGGACTTCCCTCCCTGGAATCTCTCCTCTGGAAGCTGGCCCTCCTGTCTGCAGAGGTTTTGTCCGGGTATGCCAGTGGAGATCTGGCATACTCTGGAAGCACCGCTCGTCTTGTCAGTGTTCCGTTTCGTGATGTTTTTATAGGAGAAGGGCTGTTGTGCCAGGCATTTTCCAGAGTACTGCTACTTCTGATTGTAGAGGCAGGAGAGCTGTGAAGGGGTTTATCGGAAAGAGGAGTGTAACAACTTTCCTCCCTTGTAAGATCAACTTCCTGTTCTTTCTTTTCTTCTTCCAAAATACCATCCTTCTTGGTATCATCTGATACTTTTTCTTTGAGATCCTCTTCTCTTTTGGCCTCCCCATGCTGCTCGGAAGGCTGCCATTCCTTTCGTCGCTGGTAGCACTCCTTCAAAAATCCTTGGTCTGACCTCACCTGCTTTGATTTTTGGCCCAGGCAGCTGGGCCGGCTCATGAGGTTACCCATATTTCTTCAGCCCACGGGCTAATGAGGTAATAGGTGGGATAAGGCCCCTTGGCCATGCATGCAGAAGGTCCTTCAGCTACCTACAATAAAACAAGGGTTGCTTACAGTCATTACATAATGACAAATATCTTGCATAGTTACAAATATATACTTGATTGTCTTTAATTACACAACTTTCTTTATACGCTTAAAAAAATGTTTCCTGGCCTATAAGTTAAGGACACTGTTTGTGGTATCTTATTGGGTCCAGATGACCCCACCCTTATTTTGATGTGTGATCCCTCCCATGACAAAGGTGGACAAAGGTGTACAGGGTTTTAATATCTGCAACGGGCACCAGTAAAGATAACAAAAATCTTAGAAAAAAAAGTTCAGCACCATGTCTTGTGGGGTCCAGATGACCCCACTTTTAATGTAAAACATGCCTAGGATAGCTCAAGGGTTACGAAAAATAAACCAACCACGAAATGTCCAGAAGGAACCACTTCAGGAATTCCTTTTTGAAACATAATCAGATTTTTATACCGTATTTCTGTCCAATATTTAAATTCTCTTCACCCTCTGAATCACCAACCCAATTATTCTGGGCCCAGAAATCAACCTGACAAGCTTGTCGAGGATCCCACTGCTGATGCTGGCACAGAAAATCCAGTGGCGATGCGCCAGCGTTTTGTGTGTCTCAGCCTAAACATGTCCTGGAAATTCCTGTTCAGATTCTGATCAAATATGACAGGCATAAAAACAGACATTCCCTTAGTACTGCTGGGTGTCAAAAGGAGGGTGTTGGTGGGTTGTGGAGATCAGATACTAAGCAGTGGGACACTGGGGACATTTTTACATTCAAACGCTTCAGTAATGTTTACACCTAGCAGTTTGCTTGGGAAACAGTAAAAAAACAACAGCAGGTTAGCAAAGCAGTCAACATCCTGGTTGACTAAATTCAGTACAAACGACTCACTGACTATTTCAAGCTGTTTGTTTCCTCCTCCCCTACAGTGTCTTCATTGTTTAGACAGGGGGGTTAAAGGGGAATGTAATTATGTTGGGATAGGGGCGCTGAGGTGGATTCTTCAGGACATCCCAGGGAGAGGTCCTGTTGAAGCCAGGTCCTCCTCTGAGGCTGGGTTGCACTGGTCCATTCACAATTAAACAGGTCAGTTCAGGTCATGCCTGGTGACCAACAAAAGAGTGGAGCAGGGAGGGGGGTCTAATATGGGTCAGTAAATTGAGTTGCTGGCTCCACAACCAACCGTGCACGTTGCCTTCCTGACCCAGAGATGCATGAGAGGCAGATGCACTGTGTTGCATGGATACAGTTGAGTGCAACTGATGTTTCCTTTGATGATAATATTATGCTGAATATGCAGCTTTCTGCCCTAGGTTAGACAAAGACGGTCTGTAGCCAAGGATACAACCCCCC
>NC_050527.1:31427986-31438065 GCF_002922805.2 Oryzias melastigma
CCAGAACTTAAAACAAAATTGCATTCATTTTAGATAAAAAAAAAATGTAGACTCAAATGTGATGAAAGGTTGGATTTAAAAAACATGTTAATATGATTCCCCTTCTATGATGACTCCATGTGCAACAATAATTGCCTGTGTCTTGTATGTCTCTGCTGAGCAGATGATGCAGTCTAGGGGTCCACGGGGGAGCACAGTCAGATGAGAGTGGTGCCCAGACAAAGCCCAGGACTCCAGATCAATGATTACCCAGTTAGCTCACATCAGTGCTTAGCAGTCTCCTGAGGAGAGCAGAAAGTGTCCATGGCTGTTTCCACATGGGTTCACATTCAGAGGAGGGCGTGCCGTGTCTGGTTACAGCACCTTTTGAGTAGCAAGATGACACGGTTTGCTCTACAGAGATCTCACAGTAGGCAGCAGTACTCGAATATCGAATAAGGATACTTGAATATCGTATTAAAGTAAAGACCATTTAGAGGAAGTTTAGAACTGGTCCTACGGGGGACTAAGAAACCGAAAACTATGACCTACATTTTCCTCTCTGTCAAAGTATGCTAGGACTGGAATCATCCTTCCACCATCTACCACAACAATACTAACAAATGGACCATGGAGTACCACAGCATCACTCATCTCCTATTGCTCATCACCTACCCATTCCAGCACTTATCCTAGTCTCAATTTAGACAAGCCTTTTCTATACTTTCAGCTGTGATTCATTCTACTTCTAGGATTACAGGAATGGAGGTCATTATAACAAACCCTAACATTATTGTCTTGCAGAAGTGTTAAATTTCACGCCAGTTCCCAACATGGACAATATAAGTGGGAAGGGTTTTAGCATCTTAAGCATCTTTGGTTAATCTCATTGATCTGGTTTGGAAGCTGAGTGGTGCTGGTTCTGCTGCTGAACCATAATCATCAATCAAAACATGACTGTCTTGTTTAAGGGGGTCCTTAGGTAGTAATCACTCAAGTGGTCGCTAATCAAAGATGGCAGCTGTGCATTTACCCATGAGACTCATAACATTTATGGGTAGATGTAGTGCAAGGTCACACATCCCTAACAAACCGTTCTGCAATTGTGTCTACTATAGGAAATAGATGTTGGAGGTTTTGGGAAACAGGTTGCCAACAGGACAAAGTAAGTTTCTAAGATACAAAATAAGTAATGCATACTCACATTGCACCTGCTCTTTCCTATAAACTGATTCTGGAGTGTCCAAATAAAAGTTGACCATTCCTCACTTGGGTTGTCTCCACTCTCCCTGCTGTAATCACTGACTATTCCAAAGTCAAAAACCAAACTCTGTCTGGGCCAATCCCGAGTCAGTGGCAGTTTTTGGCGGTTAGGAGACTAAGTGAATGTAATTGCACTTACCCTGAAGCAGAGCCGGACCCAACAGCATGAGTAAAGGAATCCAGCTAGCCCTCAGTCACCATTCAAAGGGGGGGAAAAAATGTCCAGCTTTGTTTGAGCATCCTTTGAACGGCCTCCCAGCTCCAACATCCCCAAACTGAAACTCACCTCCAACGTACACCCATTCATTCACACACATATGCCCATACAAACACTCTCTACACAACACTCACACATACCCTGATAACTCATGCTTTTCCGTTGCCCACAGTCACAAGCAAACAATGTCCTCCTCTCCCCTCACAGGGCACCCCTGCTCTCCCCTCCCTTCACTTCACTTCTCCTCCCACCAGCTCTGCTCCTCTCCCTTTCTTCTTTGTTGTGGGAGCCGTGATACAGGCATTCCTTCCTTGTTTTTGCCACTGATGGGACAGCGCACAGAGAAGAAGACAATGTATTCCAACGGCTCAGTTGAGCTCCCACAGCTTGCAGCCAAGAGCAGTTTTCACAAGGAGGTCAGTGGTTGCCAGTTCCATGTAACGGCGCGGCGGACGCTTTTTCAGCCAAACTGATGCTGCTCAGTCTGCTCCTGTTTCAGGCGGCAAAGTGCCCTCTTTACCTTCCACTGGCTTTTTTTCCTCTCGCTCTCACCCCCTCCTCATCCCACAAAGCTCCTCCTCTGTGTCTGCTGGGACCAGAAACTCCACGCTGCTGGTGGAAATGGGGTGGGGAAAAGAAAAAAAGAGAAATGGAGAGATAGAGTCTTCTGAGGACCCCTGGGCCTTCCCCAAAACATTCACATGTTAAGTGACAGCTGCCTCAGCCCCTTCCCTCTGTGGATGGTGAGCAAAAGAAGTGCAAGCCACAAAAGAAGAGACCCACACCCACCCCGCAATCCCACCACTCACACATTCACCCCGTACCCCACTGCATTCCCCAATTTCCCATTCACAGCCAATGCAGCAGTCTCCACACAGGCAACAAAGACGGCTAATTACTGTAAAACATCTCAGATTACTTTTCAACTCAGTTCCAGCCATTGCAACCAAAGCGCTTAAACAAAGAGTCTGGGAACAAATACAGAGGAATGGGACGGTCACTGCAAGTTGTTTCTGTGTTTGTCAAAGGAAAGCAACGGAAGGACTCCTGAGGGGAGATTCCCGCTCCCTCTATTTTAAACAGTCACAATATTATGTCTTAAAATCTCCTACTCTTTTTATGTTTTGTATGCCAACACTTCAATACAACCACTGGCCAGTTTTGTTTAAAAAAATACTATCCATATAATTAATGACAAAAGTAAAGCAAAGCATTTCCAAATTTAACCGAGGCTGGTGACACATTTAATAAAGATATGATTTATCATTTTTCTCTGCACACAAAAATAACATAATGGCAAAACTCTAAGCAAAAGCTAACATTTTTCTTTACTTTAATGCTTTTATATATATAATATTTCCCACGTTTTTTTGTAAATTGTAACATGAATATTAAACTTTAGTCAAATCTGCAGTTTAAGTATGTGTATGAAACATATCAACACCTTTGTCTAATCTCTGAAGAGATATATGTGAATCTCTTCAAACAGGTCCATGCAAAGATGATTTATATCAGCAGGAGAAGGGAGTAGATACCTGATTTACCTTTCTGAAATGTTAAAATCATTGTGTATCTACATGTATTTCCATGAATTTCACCAAAGACGTTAACTTTGACAATTTATTACACTATACTGAGCAATTTTTATTTTGACTATGAATATATAAAGTTACATAATATTTAAAAAATGCCAAGTTTTTTTTTTTTTTTGTCCTATGAAGTTCGGTCAATTTATATTTCAGTAATAAATAAGTACATATCATACCATTACAGGTGTAAACAACTGACTTGTTGCTTTATTAGTCTACCCACAAGTAACACGATGAACTGACCTGGCTCAAATTACTTTTAGGCCCAATACAAATTCTTCCCCTCCATTTGAAGAGGCTTGTAAAGTGCAAGAGGTGCCTGAAATATATTTTTATTAATATTCTCCCATCCAAGTGTACAGGGGTACAGACCCCTCCGTCGCGGAGGGGTTCCACGTCACACTGTGCCGTAGAGGAGAAGCACTTTTCTTCACGTGGGTGTGCTCTGAAGCACAGAAGTTTATGTTAGTATTGAGTAATAAGTAATAAGCCTTGGTCAGTCACTATTAGTGTTGGGTAGATTACCGTTTAAGAGTTTACTGTAGTTACTGGATACAATTGTAATTAAATTACTTAAATTACTTTACTCATTCCCCAATTTCATTGTAATTAAATTACCAACATTTCAATAGTTACTTCACTCTGTTACTGAAAAAAAAATAAAAGAGTAATTCATTGCTATATATTGCATTATCCCCCCCCAAACTGGTCACTATTAACTAACTAATGGCCTCTGCCCAAAGTTACCCATTGCTCCTCATTCTCCTGGATTCATCAGCATCATTCAACACTATTGACTAACTCATCCTCCCTCTCCATCAAAATTACACAACTGTACGCACAGAGGCTCTCCACCAGAACATAATAGGTCTCATCTGCCAAAGATCCACATCTATTCAATCCGACATGGTGTTCCTCAAGGCTCATTCCTCGGTTCAATTCTGCTCATCACCGACAGTACATGCCTCCCCTCAAGTGACTTCACCTGAAACTATGAAACATAGCTGCACAATTATGCAGATGACACTTATACTTGATTAAAAAGTCTCCACCTTCACTTATCAATGCATCTATGGAGATATTTCCACAATTCTAAAGGAAGTTTTCACTTCACAAACCACTCTCCACTCTGCCAACGGCCATCACCTCTACAATTCTGAGAACTAAAAACCCCAAATCACTAAGGTTGAGCATGTCTTCTGCTCTGCCACCTCCCCACTCTGGAGCTCTCTCCCAGCTGACCTGAGGGCCTCATGTCAGTTGCCAACTCCAGGAAGGCGCTAGAAACTTTGCTTTTTAACAACTTCCCCATTGTATTAAGCTAACATACCTGTTTGTTTTTCATTGAGAACTTCATTTGTTTTATTTGCTTCACATGTAATATAAAAGACAACTGCATTACAAATGAAACATTGTTATTACAGGTTCTTGGCAAAAAAAAAAAAAAAAAAAACTTGAGCTGATTCTTCTTGTTTTCTGTGTGACCTTGGGCTGCAATGATAGAATCATGTTCATTTAAGTTTTACCATTTCACCTATTTCAATTTCACATGATGACTGAAAATGCCTGTCAGTGAGGCTGATCATAGAATAAGTAATTTGAATGGGATGACCCCCCAAAGGGTCAAGATATTTGACCCCATGAGTACTCCACTGGCTAAAGAGCTATCACTCTTTCTTTGACCCCAAATTGCCCTCCATATCTTTCAGATGGGAGACAGGTTGGGGTGTGCAAAGACTCTGTATGTTCCGACAGGAGCCATGTGTGTTCAGAGATGACAGAGGGTGCTGAGTGGCTGAGACACTACAGAAAAACTGCTGAGTGGCTGTGTTGGACGGCCTGAAGGAAAGAAAACCTGCCAAACCACAGTCTGTGAGCTTGGAGCCAAAGCCAGTTTAACCAGGGCAGTTCCTGTTTCTTTCCACAATGGCACAATAGGCGCTGGGTGCAGGAACTAGCTTTTGGACCAGAAACGGACAACAAAACAGTTGCCAGAGCCAATGTGATCCCAAAGTAAAGCAGGCTGGGGAGCTGTAAATGCTAGCCCACCTTGCACAGGTGTTGTAAACCACCGACCCCTGGGCTTAAGAGTTAGATTATAGTGGCAGATCTTACAACTAATAGATTGATCCCCTATTATATCATCACTAATTGTAAACAAACGTTGTCATTTGAACCAGTGACACTGAGCATAGAGGTTAAATGCCATACCAGCTGGTAAACACCAGCTGGTGTGACAGAATCCATTTGGCTCTTTTGGTAGCTGTCATGTTTCTTGTGCCTGCGGTGGGGCTGTTGCCTGCCTTACAGAGATGGGCCACAGCACTGGCCCCTGGAATTAAGAACAGGAAACCCCATTCATCTACACTATTATCTTCATGCCAGTTATCATGGAAGAAACTGCTAAGATTCTTCCATAAATAAATAAACAGATGCATTTGCTTTTAAAATCCCAGTCCAATCATATTTGATCTATTATAAAAGCATTCCTAATGGTCCAAAAATGTATATTGTGCTCTCTTTAGCTTAAATAATAATAATAATAAGTGTCATTTTCTTGGACAAAGTTTGTGCAGAGCGGCAGGAATTCTTCAAAATTTGCACTTGAGTTGTGAATGGGACCTTTGGTGCAGAAGTAAGCCTCCATTGATATCCCATCCTTCCTTGCTCACATTCTCTCCCACTAGCTTACAGCTCCTCACAACCAAAACCTAACATTAGAAGTGAACAATATTGGAGCTGCGCAGCCCATCAGTTTTGAGCCAGAAACCAGTTGGGACGAGGAAAATTTAAGAGGTTAATGGATCCATTTGTCTACAAGTGGATGCATCAGAAAGGAGCAGAGCATGGAAAACTTTGGCTTCTTCATTTCACTTGCTGCGTCACAACTTAGAGCTTTAATCAAATGGCAGTTTTTATTCCGCTCCTGATTCACCTCAATTTGAATAAAGAAATACACAGAACTGCAATTTTAAACTTCAATTCTTTTATATATGTTCTCCACCAAAATGTTAAAACCACAATTTTCATTGGTGTGGGTCTTTAAGCAACAATTTTACTGTCAAAGCCTTTTACCACAAGGCTAAGACAAGCCTAAACAAATGGCTTATCACACTGATAGCTGTTTTGGGTCTGTGTTTTAGACCTGCACTCTCTGCTCATTCTTTAACTGCAAGAAGTTATCAATGAGGAAGGACTCTGTTGTAAGACAAACACCCCTTTGAAAACATGCAACCTGATTCATGCTTTAGGCAACCTGCTGCCTTATGTGGCCCATGTGGGGCGGCTGTGGTGCCGAGGTAGAGAAGTCAACCTCTGGTTGGAATATTGCACATTTGATGCCTGTCCTTGTGTTTCCGTGTCCTTGGGCAAGACACCAAGGTGATTAAAGATTTGTGCAAGTGTTTGACAGTGGAGCCCCCATCAGTATATGGACATGTATGAATGGGACTGTGACTACAAAGCAATTTAGGCTTTCTAAGAAAGTAGCAAAGCGGAATATACTGTAAATATGAATCTTTTACCATTCATCTGCACAGATGAAAGGTTTTTGATGAAAGGTTGCTCTCCTTTTCATGGTGACAAGCATAAATCCTTCACTTAGTTCTCATTCAGTGATATAATGTGGTTGAAGCCGTTGCATGCTGGTCTATGCAGTCAAATAATCATTTTTTGTCATGGAAAGTTTGTCAGGCATTATTATTAAACCCATTTTCTCCATTCCTCCAAAATATATGAAATACTGATAGAGACTGGTTTGAAAACAAGCTTCTATCTGATATATGATCACAGGTCCATTGTGTCAAAAGGTCTGAGATGGAAAAAAATAAAAGGATTAATTTTGTGGGCCTCCCCCCTCCCTCCTCCGCTGCCGTCTAGAGCTCTCTGCTGCCTTCAAACTAAATAAGACCTCAGTGGCTCCTCTACAGAACATGGTAATTAGACCTCTTCACTGGGATTGAAAAAGGAGAGGGTCCCCTTTTTGGGGTCACACCAGAAGCACCATTCAGCATGCATACTGTCATTTATCACCCAATGGAGGCTGCGGCGAAGAAAAGTGGATGAAAGGCTGATGGGTCCCCCTACCGAGTTGCTTAGCCCCTGCTGGGCTGCTGGGATACTGGAAATCCCCATCATGGAGGGGAGAGGGATTTAGCCATTTGGGGGATATGAGGAGCTCAGCCACATCATTGACTCTGCATTTGATTCAACAGCTCCCAGGAAACAAGGATTTACAGCTAAAAAGACTGTATTGTCTACTGACAATAGAAGTGCATGAACAGTTAAAGCACTGCTATTAACCCCAGTTACGGTAATAATATCAAATATATGTATCTAATCAAGTTTATTCATCCTAAAGCAAAGACAAAAAGTCATTTTCAAATTATAATAAAAAACCAAAACAGACACATTTTGTTGGACGTTTGAGTTAATGATTTGTAGGATAAACTCTCATTCCTAAAGGTTAAGAAAGCAGAGCAAGAAAACAGTGGTGGGGGGGGGGTGTTTGGTTTACTGGCTGTCATAGACAAAGAGAAGAGGATAAAAGCCTCTGATCATCATTCACTCATCTTCCAGTGTCTGCTAGCAAATGCTGTGCTTCAAAGTTTGTTTGTGATGCAGCATCTGCTGCAAACTCAGGGAACCAGTGACCTTTAAAACGGTGTCCAGACAAACCTGATCACCAGGGAGGCACAGGGGAGGGCGTCAGGGAGACACTCTGACCAGGACCTCTGACCTTTGGTTTGACCTTTTTCCGCCACAGTAACAGTGTAAATACATAGGGAATATCTTGTATGATTTCCCTAAAAGAACCAGAAAAAACAATGCTGATTTCAATGTCCTTCCCTTTCATTTTTTTTTATTTTTTTTATCAATGGTAAGATCTGAATTTCATCTGGTTGCACCTGCCAGAGCAGCCATAGTGCTAGCTTAGAGTTCTGCAACCTGAGCCTCTAGAGCCACATCCAGCTCTCTTTGGTTTTAAAGAAAAATGCAAATGCTTAAGTTTGTCATAGATGTTTATATTTTTAAAATTAAGCAATCTTATATCAGTAAAAAAGAAACAACATTTTTTTTCTTGCTGACGTAATACTTAATGTGTAAGCGTAACCAATCTTCCAAAATGTACAAGTCAGATAACTTTATCTCACTTGATAGGTTTATAAGTTGTTAGTCAAAAGTACATAGTCTGATCCTCTGCTGCACAACAGTTTAGTTAGAATTCAGAAGCAAATTTCCTAAAGCACATAAATGGATTTACGTGCATAGATAAAAAAAAATGCATTCCACACCAATGTACTGTTTGTATTCAATAGTAAAGAAAAAAAAGCTGTAATGATAGAAATGTCAGGTTTGATTTGTCTTTTTAATTCAAATAAATCTGCTGCATCAAGACAAGAGGATCTTTATACAACATTTTATTCTACATTTTTTATACATTTTATTTTGAAAGGAACTTGTTAAAATGTCCGGAACATGCCCGGAGATGTCCCACTGGGCGGAGGCCCCGAGGAATACCCAGGACACGCTGGAGAGACTATGTTTCTCGGCTGGCCTGGGAACGCCCCGGGGTCCCCCCAGAGGAGCTGGAGGAAGTGGTCGGGGAGAGGGAAGTCTGGGCACCTTTGACTGCTGCCCCCGCGACCCTGTCCCGGATAGGCGGAAGAAGATAGAGGGATGGATTGTTAAAATGTACAGTGTGAGTTTATGTATAAATATTGTGCATATTCTACTCCAAAATTATAAACTGTGAGTAGCAACCTTATGAGGATAAATTGATAACTGGACTGGATTATATGAGATTTCTTCTGCCCACTCCCTTACAAGATGAGACAGAAAGAAAATGATTTGTGCAAATGACATGTCTAAGTTTAATTTCTATTAGACTGATATACTCATTTTTGTAAGTCAATATGATCGTAATGCAAATGCTTTTTTTAATTTAATCTCTGCATAACTTAATTTGGTCTTTTTTTTGTTAAGAAATGAATCTATTTATTTTTTCCATTTCTGTTTGAAATACATCTTAATTTAATCTAATCTAAAGGAACTTGTATGTGCTTCTGTCAAAAGTAGAAGCAGTTAAAATTGTTCCATATGGAAAAAAAACTGTTGTATATGAATAATTGTAAATATTTAAAGGCTAAATGTTATAAATAATTGGCTAGATGGTCACAAAACCGAATTAAATAAATACAATTGCAAGAAAAAGTACGTGAACCCTTTTGGAGCATCTCCATTTCTGTACAACATAGACACTGATATGTGTGTTTTTTTTCTCTCAATCTAGATCACAACGATGAAGAAAAACATTGCCTGCTTAAATCACAACAAACTTATGTTTTTTTGTTTTTACTAAACACAATTGTGTGCCCAGTTTATGCATAATACCAAGTATTTCCAAAGGGTTCACATATTTTCCACTGCAGCTGTACATGCATTTTTCGAAACAATTAAGTGAGACTTTTAGTCAATGAGAAACTGGACTGAATGGCTCTTTTAAGCCTCATTTCCACTGAGCAGTCTGGTACGGTCCGGTTTGACCCGTAACCTTTTGAGGGCCCACATCCGCTCAAGGTCCATAGAAAAATACAACGGGACGGTTGGGATGGAGTCGCTTTTGCCACCTGTTGATTGTCAGAAAGTGATGACAACATTACAAAGAATCAATATAGCGCTAAGCTAGCGATTCTGTTTCCTCTTTAAGACAGTATTCTTCTTATCTGTTCGTAATCTTCTTAAAAACAACGTTAATTTCCTGTTAAACGTGATGTACAAAAAGTAAATCAAGAAAAGACGAGCTGCTGGATGACCTTCATTGTTGCTGCTTTTCTAGGCGTCGCACTTCAGTGGCGCAATGACATGCTAGCGGTCTACACCGCCGTGAAAACAAACGGCTCAGTGGAAGCGATTCTGAAAGGACAAATACTCAGAAATGCAAAAACAAAAATATTTCTCATTACATTTTTTCTCCTTCATAAGAAAAATACCACAAGACATATTAGAAACTCAAAAAACAGGATTTTCAT
>NC_050527.1:31438096-31442043 GCF_002922805.2 Oryzias melastigma
ACTGCTAGATGATAATTTAACATAAAAAATTAAAGGAAAAAAAAGTATATGACACAACACATTGTTCCCAGACAGTAGTGAGAATCTTTTACAAATTAACTTGTTTCAAACTTTATTCTCAGTGTTTCTACATTTTTTACAAGTTAAATCTGAGAATTTTTAAGGCCATATAACGTCTAAAATTAATCAAATTAACCAATTTCATAATCTATTTCCCATTGTATTAATTTATTCCCAATCTCTAATCAAAACTGTAGCTTTTTATCTTGTTACTGGTCTCTTTTAGAGCTCTTTCTTTCCTCAAACTGATGGTGGGCATTGTTGGGCGTGTTCGTGCATAAAAGCGTGTTCACACTGAACACAATTCGCGAGCCAGAGGCGGACAGTTTCAGTGTAAAGTCAATGGTACAGATGGAAACTGAGGCAATCTGCATCTCGATTTGAGTGGCGAGCAGCGAAAAGAGGGCCGGGTTTTGCAAATTTCTCGCGTGAATCTCGTTTAATTTGAACGCACCTTAACAACTGGTTTTCCCTATGTGTACTTACAACATTTGAGCGAAATAATTTTGGTTGAAAAATGTTAATATTTGACATGAAATGTGAAATGGAAAAGTTTCAAGCAGCACAATTTTGAAGGCTCAGATATCACAATTCAAGACCTATTAACACTAGAAGTCCTAAGCCTGCGCAAATTTGCGCAGGGAAGAGTCCCCCACCCTTTAGTCCGAGAGCCCATTGTTGTGTCATGGTGGGTCACTGATGAGCCATTAACTTGCCCGTGTATATGTTAATGCAGCATGTAAGTACCTAATGTGTATTTGAACTAACAGGTTGTGTGGGGGTTGGAGTTACCTGATGCATGTGGACAAGTATTGGCTTTCCTGCTTTTACTCACATTTGAACTAAAGTTCCATCTCATTCCTAACCCAGAGTTCAATATGATGTTGCTCCACCTTTTGCTGCTATTGCAGCTTCAACTCTTCTGGGAAGGCTGTCCACAAGGTTGAGGAGAGTATTTATAAGAACTCTGGATCATTCTTCCAAAAGCTCATTGGTCAGGTCACACTGATGTTGGTGGAGAAGGTCTGGCTCTCAGTCTCTGCTCTAATTCATCTCAAAGGTGTTCTATGGTGTTCAGTTCAGGACTCTGTCCTCCATGTCTTTATGGACCTTGCTTTGTGCTCTGGTGCACAAAAATGTTGGAAGAGGAAGAGCCCGCTCCAAACTGTTCCCACTAAGGTTGGGAGCATTGTCCAAATTGTTTTAAAAATATTTCTTTCACCTGCAGTGAACAGTTTTGAGGTAAAAATAAAATTTAAAAGTAAAAACAAATATTTCATGTGGACTATTCCTGAGCGGGATTCGAACTCATGACCTTCTGAATGTGAGTCCGCAGCCATAACCACTTGACCGTCTAGTGGCGGAATCTGGAATGCATGTCAAACTTAAATTTAAACATGATATTCTGCATTGCGCAATCAGGAAGTTATTGTTGATGGTTTAAAGGCATTTGTCTGTGTTAAAAATATTTCTTTCACCTGCAGTGAACAGTTTTGAGGTAAAAATAAAATTTAAAAGTAAAAACAAATATTTCATGTGGACTATTCCTGAGCGGGATTCGAACCCATGACCTTCTGAATGTGAGTCCGCAGCCATAACCACTTGACCGTCTAGTGGCGGAATCTGGAATGCATGTCAAACTTAAATTTAAACATGACATTCTGCATTGCGCAATCAGGAAGTCATTGTTGATGGTTTAAAGGCATTTGTCTGTGTTAAAAATATTTCTTTCACCTGCATTGAACAGTTTTGAGGTAAAAATAAAATTTAAAAGTAAAAACAAATATTTCATGTGGACTATTCCTGAGCGGGATTCGAACCCATGACCTTCTGAATGTGAGTCCGCAGCCATAACCACTTGACCGTCTAGTGGCGGAATCTGGAATCCATGTCAAACTTAAATTTAAACATGACATTCTGCATTGCGCAATCAGGAAGTCATTGTCAATGGTTTAAAGGCATTTGTCTGTGTTAAAAATGTTTCTTTCACCTGGATTAAACAGTTTTGAGGTAAAAATCAAATTTAAAAGTAAAAACAAATATTTAACTTGGACTAATCCTGAGCGGGATTCGAACCCATGACCTTTGAATGTGAGTCCGCAGCCATAACCACTTGACTGTCTAGTGGCGGAATCTGGAATGCATGTCAAACTTAAATTTAAACATGACATTCTGTATTGCGCAATCAGGAAGTCATTGTTGACGGTTTAAAGGCATGTGTCTGTGTTAAAAATATTTCTTTCACCTGCAGTGAACAGTTTTGAGGTAAAAATCAAATTTAAAAGTAAAAACAAATATTTAACTTGGACTATTCCTGAGCGGGATTCAAACCCATGACCTTCTGAATGTGAGTCCGCAGCCATAACCACTTGACCGTCTAGTGGCGGAATCTGGAATCCATGTCAAACTTAAATTTAAACCTGACATTTTACATTGCGAAATCAGGCAGTCATTGTTGACGGTTTAAGGGCATCAAAAATGGATCAACCCCCCCCCATGTCACCAGTTTGTCATTCATTGTATTTGTCTGTGTTAAAAATAATTCTTTCCCCTGCATTGAACAGTTTTGAGGTAAAAATAAAATTTAAAAGTAAAAACAAATATTTCATGTGGACTATTCCTGAGCGGGATTCGAACCCATGACCTTCTGAATGTGAGTCCGCAGCCATAACCACTTGACCGTCTAGTGGCGGAATCTGGAATGCATGTCAAACTTAAATTTAAACATGACATTCTGCATTGCGCAATCAGGAAGTCATTGTTGATGGTTTAAAGGCATTTGTCTGTGTTAAAAATATTTCTTTCACCTGCATTGAACAGTTTTGAGGTAAAAATAAAATTTAAAAGTAAAAACAAATATTTCATGTGGACTATTCCTGAGCGGGATTCGAACCCATGACCTTCTGAATGTGAGTCCGCAGCCATAACCACTTGACCGTCTAGTGGCGGAATCTGGAATGCATGTCAAACTTAAATTTAAACATGACATTCTGCATTGCGCAATCAGGAAGTCATTGTTGATGGTTTAAAGGCATTTGTCTGTGTTAAAAATATTTCTTTCACCTGCATTGAACAGTTTTGAGGTAAAAATAAAATTTAAAAGTAAAAACAAATATTTCATGTGGACTATTCCTGAGCGGGATTCGAACCCATGACCTTCTGAATGTGAGTCCGCAGCCATAACCACTTGACCGTCTAGTGGCGGAATCTGGAATGCATGTCAAACTTAAATTTAAACATGACATTCTGCATTGCGCAATCAGGAAGTCATTGTTGATGGTTTAAAGGCATTTGTCTGTGTTAAAAATATTTCTTTCACCTGCATTGAACAGTTTTGAGGTAAAAATAAAATTTAAAAGTAAAAACAAATATTTCATGTGGACTATTCCTGAGCGGGATTCGAACCCATGACCTTCTGAATGTGAGTCCGCAGCCATAACCACTTGACCGTCTAGTGGCGGAATCTGGAATGCATGTCAAACTTAAATTTAAACATGACATTCTGCATTGCGCAATCAGGAAGTCATTGTTGATGGTTTAAAGGCATTTGTCTGTGTTAAAAATATTTCTTTCACCTGCATTGAACAGTTTTGAGGTAAAAATAAAATTTAAAAGTAAAAACAAATATTTCATGTGGACTATTCCTGAGCGGGATTCGAACCCATGACCTTCTGAATGTGAGTCCGCAGCCATAACCACTTGACCGTCTAGTGGCGGAATCTGGAATCCATGTCAAACTTAAATTTAAACCTGACATTCTACATTGCGAAATCAGGCAGTCATTGTTGATGGTTTAAGGGCATCAAAAATGGATCAACCCCCCCCCCCATGTCACCAGTTTGTCATTCATTGTATTTGTCTGTGTTAAAAATAATTCTTTCCCCTGC
>NC_050527.1:31442088-31442291 GCF_002922805.2 Oryzias melastigma
GGTTTAAGGTGATCACCACAACACTACCTTGAGAAGGGGAGGGGGGCATTGCAGCAGAAGCTGAAAGTTCCAGGGATTCTAGTGTTAAGGCTTTTTAAGGTAATATTTCCAAATTCATAAATTCAATGCTTTTAAGACTAAAACTCAGCGGGAACCCCGTATTCTATCTTGAAAACATATGAGGATTTATTGTATTTTTTAAT
>NC_050527.1:31442423-31494971 GCF_002922805.2 Oryzias melastigma
TATGAGTTCTTGTTTTTGTGAAGACTGCGACTGGTGTGCTGTGGGAAAGCAGTCATGTTTGCCTCACGTCAAAGAGCAGGTGTGTAACCCTCCTGTGTGTTGCAGGAGCTGCAGAGGGACGTCCTCATCCACTTTGTCAGCTAACAAGTCCCTCCGAGTGCAACCAGCGGTGCTGCAGCCTTACGGCATTACCATGACAAAGCCCTGTGGTCCAATGCAGCATGATAAAGCCATGCTGGAGCTAAAAAGAAACCCCTCTATTTCACACACGCTCACAAGGGGTCAAACTAAAAGCCCTGCAAAGCGTTCCCACTTTCCCATAAGGGGCGATATGGCATGCTTGTGCACCGTACATGTCAGTCTCTATGGAAACAAGGTCTTCTTCAGATGCTACAAATAAAACTAGGAAGATCTGAAACCGACTTTTTCTCTTTGGGTTTTTGTTTTGTTTTTGGAGGTCACATGGGTTCAAACACATTTAGTCTTTTCTTTCATTTAATAACTTAGATATTCATCTCAATAGACCCCTAAATCAGAGACCTATCCAAATGTCTAAAACAAAAAAGGGGTTGGATGAGAAAAACATAGGCTAACACACCAATAAAAACAAGACAAACTTATGTTTACTTGATGGACCTCAATACTGGGAGATTGTGGGTTCAAATCCACATTTTGGGTCCATGCTTGACTAAAGTGGATGGGCGAAATATATTTAAAGCTAAAGCTAATTTACGACTAAAGTGGAAGATTTCGTTTGATTTTATGGAAACAATAAAAGTAAGTGAAGGGGGATTTCAACCCAATTCTGATCAAAACATCTGAATCCAGCTGAGTCTTTCTAGTATAAATTATAGAAGGACAAAATCTTCTTGTGTTCAGTAAATACCCTCATAATCAGATTTGAGTCCTCTTATCCAATGATCCTGCCTTTTTTTCCTGCTTCTTTGCCTCCTCCCATCTGGCTCTGATGTCTTTTCAGTCTGTTCGATCATGTGTGCAGAAGGGCCTCCAGTGCCAAGCAGTTCTGCAGCCTGGCTGGCCGGGCCAGGCACAATGAAGCCCGATTCCCCAGCCTCTGTTCCCCTAAAGAAGTCTCTGCAGGGGCTGATGAGGACCACCTCAGTACACGTCTGAAAATTTCTGGAGTGTTTACAGAAGACTAAAGGAATCAGTGGTCGAGTTACCTTGTTTTGCAAACAGCCATTTTATGTGTAAAGTGAAGGAAACCTTTTAGAAATATCTGAGTGTGGACTGCCAGGAAAACAGATAAACCATTGGCTGAATGTAGATTCTGTGACAGAGTTTTGGTCATGAGATGGAAAATGAAAGAGAAAGGAGAAAGAATGCAGACAGACGGAGGACGTAACCAACCCTGGAATCCAAAGGAGGCAGCCTCATCTCCATACACGACAGCCACTGCCTCAGCGCTCGGATCTGACCTCTGAACTCACACTGCCATTGGCTCAGCTCCTCGGCTTCTCTTCTGAAAGCGACAAGAGCTAGTCAGTGTCAAAAGCTAAAAACTCCCTATTTCTGTGTCATTTCAATTATTATTTTTTTAATTTAGCGCAAAAAGGAGCACATATTAAATTTCACACTACGTTTATACTTTGTGATTAAGCAAAAACATTAACGACGACATACAGTTTCCTTTGAATTGAGTGTAATGTGGGGTTGAATGTCTGCCTGTCAAAACTGGAATTTGAATCCTTAACCAACTGATTAGTAGAAAGTTCCGGATCCGGCCCTCTGGGTATTCTGTCCGGCCCGCCAGATCATTTTATTTTATTGTTATGAATGTCTATTGTTATATTGCGCCTATTTCCAACTCGTACAATTTTGAAAAAAGCATTTTTATGTACAGTAAAATATTGAAAGTTATTTAAGGTTTAAACTGATTTATTCTGGAATAATATTTATGCATGTTCTTATTCAGTTATTTTAAAAAGTTACGTTTTTAAAGTTTTAAAAATGCTAAAGTTTTTTAATTAGTTATTTTAAAAAGTTACAATTTTAAAGTCTTTTTTTTTATACTAATTTTTAATTATACTATTGTTATGGTCATCAGTTTATGAATCACATTTTTCGGTCAAATTCTGCTAAAAAAATATATTATTATTTTGCAAAGCTTTCCTTAACTGTTCTCAGATTTGCGACTGAGTTCCTCAAAACTCACCTGATTTTAAGTGGCACTCAAGTCAAGTGACTGAGAGCTTCTGTAAAATCTGCAAGGACTTTTTTGCCAAAAGGTGAGCCTTGGTGCTTTCGAGGTCCATACATGCTGATTGGAAGGTTTTATTTTTCATGCACAGGTTGGATTTTGTTTCACCAATGCACATAACAAAAAACAAAATCTCAAGGCTCAATGTCATTTTAATCGCAATGGATTCAATTTGTTGACCCACTCCGATTGTTGTTTGAGACCGTTCTCAGTGATCTTTTAATTAGGATTGTGCCATTTTTTTTGCTCAAATTAAGACACCTATATTGTCCAGTGTATTTTTTACAACAAAAGATATTTTTAACAGCATTTTTTTGTCTGCTTCCAATAACAATTTGAATAAGTAGTGTACTTTTAATTTTAATATTTATACTATATTACTTCTATCACAAAAAAATGCCACAAGAACATGTTAAAAACACCAACATCATCAAAGTGAGTCTTTAAGTGAATAATGGAGTTCAATATATCATGTATTTTTGTTCAGTAACTGTTAACTTTATTGTGGAAGCTGAAGCTTATAAGTCTTGGTTGATCTGTTTTGAATACTTGTGAAGAATTTTGTTTAAGAGTTAAAAAATGTACGTTGATGTGCCAATTAAAAGGGTTAAGAACATATTTATGTACGTATAAAATGTATCTTTTCTTTTTCTTTGACTGTTGCTCCCTTTTTTTCTCATTAAAAAATGTATTTGTTTTGATTTAGTTCTTCATTGCAAACAGCTTGGAGTTGGTGGATTTTGTAGATATAATGTTTCCACCGTACCTGTCCTGTACCAGTATGTCCAAATATCAGACAATACTATGCAAAATATGGCAGTTTCATGACTTTTATACTAATCAGAATATGTGCCTGTTGATTCTGGGGTTAGCAAACTAAAGAGCTGTCCAAAAACATTTTATTGTTAAGTATTTTCTTTCAACAACACCAATCTTGATCATTAAAAAAAAAAGTTATTTTTATATATTTTATTACGGGTGATGATTTCTATAATTTGGTGAAACTGCAAACGTCAGCTTAAAAAGATTAGAAATAATCTTGTTTTTTCTCAAAGTACAAAACTCGAGCCTTTAAGCTGAGACATCTCATGAGGGTCCGTCCTCTGTGTGTCATGGCATGGAACCTCAGTGCTTCTATAAACACTTCTGGACAAGAGGCAGTTTTTTCTGCTTTCCACAATCCAAAGCAATGCTCTGGAAGCTGATATACCTCACCAAGCTGTCATTCTACTGTGCTGGAGAACTATTTTATTGCTTAATTAATTGAACATATACAGTATTTAAAATATTTGACACAAGCATACCCATGATTCTGATCTTGAGCAGTAAGTTTTGGAAATCCATTCAGAAGAGCGTCTTTTTCCTGGAAGAAACAGCGTGTGAACATTTGGTGTTTTTTTTCCACTTTAACCCACTACAGATCCACATGCACACATAAGAGAAGGCTTCTTTTTCTGAGCTCCTACCTCACTGCTTCCAGCCGGGTTGGAAAGAGTTGGATCATAGTCGAGCGAACTGAGGGAAGAATTGAGGGAAGTTGAAGTCCCGTTGCTTTTGGCAACGTGCTCCTCCGCCAATCCTAGTGGCTAATGTTGACACACAGAGCAAAATATTTGTGTCTCTGTTATGAAGACACTATGTCTGAGTCTTTATGGATGATGGGATTTCTAAAGATTGGTTAAATACCAAGAAAACATTAGATAATTTAGAAATATATTTTGGGAATGATTAAAAAAAAGCTAAATACATACTGTATGTCTTTATTCCAATTTATTTAGAACACCCCTATGGTTTATTATTGAAAGGTGAAAAAGGTCAGCCTAACACTGCCCTCATGTGGTGAGCTGCTGCTTTTCTTACAAGATGTTTTGTGCCACTTGGTTTGGTAAAATGACCTCACATTTAAAAGTAAACGTGCACTTATGGACTTTATTAAACACCAGCAAATTTGATACAGCAAATGTACCATTACAGGATTCACTTATTTTTAACATAACACAGCTACCAAGCTGTAAAGTCGTATTTGAGTGAGCCTAAAACTTAATTGGATGGGTCTAAAAAAGCAAAAGCTTCCAGGATGCTTTTGTTTGTTCTCTCAAATGAAACGAGTAAAAATGAAGCATCATGCTATTCTAAAAATGTTCATCAGTCGAACACTAAGACGCTCTTGTGGCAACCAGATCTGGAGTTACTTTGTGAATACGTGCTAAGCTCAAGTCCAAGAGCATATTGAGCCGAATAACACTTTCACTTTAATCTTTTAATGATTGTAAGACTATAAATATGTATAACTTACACCAATTATTGAGACTGATAACAGTCTTGGTTGACGTCTTCACTAAAAGGTGGATTTTTGTGAACAAAATGTCTTAATTTTCACTTGTTACTTTATGTGATGCTTACATTTTTTTAGCTTTAATAAAACAAGAAATATGGACAAAATAGTTTATTGTTTAAAATATAGATGTCAGCTTTCTGTGTTGTCTTTAATTGCTAGTTGGTCCTGGATAATCTTTATAATACAGAGTATTACAAACAGTTATACTTTTTGTTTGATATATGTTGTATTAAGACTGCTGGCACATACATGGACTATTCACTAGTCCAAACATGATAAGGTTGTGAATTTAGCTGATCTTATTTTAAAAGATAAATGTTGAACTAATGTGAAAGCCATCCAAGGGCCAATCATGAAGTCTTGGCACTTTTTAAGGATTCTTTCTGAATTGTATTTAATGATACTCCAAGTATGTGAACTCGTCCTGTGCCAAACATTAAGTCATAACAAGTAAGTTATGTGTAGCTTATGGAAGCAACAGTTACAAACAGTTATTTTTTGGCAGAATCAAATGCATGAGACTGTCTCTTCTGAGCATATTTATTTACAGCGTAATGTTAAGTTCATATACAACAGAATCCTTGTCAAATCATTTGAATATAACATTGCAGCCAAAAGGAAAACCAAACAGTTGATGCTAAAGTTGACTCAATTTCATTTTACAATAAAATGTCCCCCATGTTTATGCAAAACAAGAAAGCATGCAAAAAGTCAACAAATCAAAAAACAATGCAAACAACTCAAAGATCTGATAACAAAAACAACCGTCTGTAATAAAAAAAAAAAAAGAAATGGAGGAAAAATAATGAATAATGGAGCTGGTGTAATATTATATATTTTTAATATATATATACACACTCAAGCTGTTTTACTGATATGTCCAATAGTGAATGCAGGACTGATACATTTTTGTCAATGCATAAAAACAAATATTGTATAAATATTCAAAAGATAATTCAAGTAATGAACATATGATGACAGAAGCAACAGAAAGGAAGGCGTTCATCCCAAGATGATGTTGAATTGGCCTCTGCTTTTCTCAGTGATGCACAATGAAAGGACAGACTCAAACGGAGATCTAGAAACAAATGAAAGTAACTATGAAATGAAGCAACAACAAATAATAGCAAGCAGGGGGAAAAAGGAAAATTAAATACATCTGGTTTTAAAGTTCCAATAGAAATGTTATCTTTTAAAACTGGTGTGGAATATACCTGTTTTACTGCGCGAGGAAGACTGGGACTTAAAAATCCATCCATGGAGGCGGGGAGTTGTGCTCCGGCAAGCTGAGTATCTGTGTTTGCATGTTGGTGTGACTGAAGCGCCTATAAAAACACACCAAGAAAGACAATCAGAACACATTTGAATTTTGAAAAGCTAGCTGGCGGACGCAGCTTGTGAACATACAAAGCAGCTTGGTGAGGTAAAAACTCAGAGATGAGACCAAAATTTAAAAGAAAAGATGAATAAAAGAACAAAGCAAGCATAAAACTTACAAATGAAGATTTCAACTTACAATAATAAAATTAACAGCAGGCAGCAGGTCTGTGGGTGGAGCAGGATGGAGTCTGACATCATCTTGGGATTTAGCAAGGGAGACTTGATTGACAGTTAATGTGATCAATCCAATATTTTGAGTGCAAAACAATTAGCTTGTCCACTCAATAAAAATAGCCATGATTAATGAGATATGAAACTTGTTTCAGAATGTAAAAACGTTTAATTTTGGCACTTCCTTTCATTGTTGCATTCTGTTACCGTTTCATTTTGTGGTAATTTACATGGTTAATGCATGCTGAAATTGACTGGGATCAAAGTAATGTTACCAATGTAATGTTAAAAAAAAAAAAAAACATCTCATTTTTTTTTTACAAACATTTTCATATTTTGGAGGCATCTATATATCTTATTTGAAAACATTTAATGGCATCACTGATCCATTCAATAGGTTATAAAAGAAACAAAACAAAACTAACTTAATTCAATAACATAAAGTATCTATTAGTTTCAAAAGCACTTTGTGTACATCTATAGAACATGTTATGTGAAAAATTATTGTCACTTAAAAACTGCAAAAAATTGTGCTTTCTCTGGTAATTTGTACAAGAGAAAACTTATATTTGATATTTCCCACAATAGTTTGCTATGTCCTTATGTAAAAAGCAAAAGTTTACATAAAAAGTTTAAAGTGAAAAAAAAAACATAGCCTAGATAATTCTTGTCATAAGGACTTGAAGACATGCAAAAAATAATAAATAAATATTTTCTTTGTTATTTATCTGTTACAAATGCAACTTCAAAGTGCATAGGTACTGTTGGTTCTCAGTTACTTGTTAAGAAAATCAGAATCTGCGGGTGTAGCTAGATGAGGATGTGAATGTCGAGGATGATAAGTTCATGCTAAAGCCTGGGCCAGCGTCAAAGCTTCCTCTTCTGGACCCTGTTCTGGATCCAGTCCTTGAGCCACTTCGAGAGCCGTAAGCAGATCCAGAGCCGCTGGCATTGTAGGGACTGTAGAGGCCTTTGGTAGACTGTGAAGAGGCTTCCAGGAGCCTTAGCCCAGTCCCTTCCTCAACCATGCTTTTGTCCATGGCATCTTTGAATGAGATTTTCAGTTTGGTTTTTGGACATGTAAGATATTTTGAATAGGCACTGATATCTCTTAATTTCTGGGCAGCACGGGCATCAATGGTTCCCTTTCTGATAGACTCATCTAAGGGCACTCTGCCCTCGACCTCCGGTTCAATAAGTCCACCAGTCAAATACTGAATCTCTAGGAAACGCTGGCCAGCTTCATAATACAGCCAGCCCTTCTTGAGGGCCTGGGAAGCAGACATCTTTATTTTAGTTCTTGGGTCTTCAAATCCATGAAAAGCCTTCTGGGCAAGGTTAAGGCGATCAACCATGACTTTATCCACCAAGCCTTTTTCTGTAGCTTCAGCAACTGTGAATCTTTCTCCACTATTGGGGTCAATAATACCTCCTGTACAGGCTTGGGCCTCTAATAGTCTTTGGCCAGTGATGTTATCAACCAGGTTTCTGTGCATTGCTTCTGTGACAGAAACTTTCTCTAGTGTGTCTATATCCAATATTCCTGCAATGGGTACAGTCACCTCTGTTGGGTCATTCCAAATGACTGCAGGTGGTTTCACAGAGGGTATGGGGCTCATGGTAGAGGAGTAGGAGGAACCTGTGGTTGATCCAAATGAGGAAGAACGTGAACGGAAACCACCCATACTTCCAGAAAGCATATCAGCAAACTCTGTGATGGACAGATTTCCAGATCTGTATGTATTAAGGGCATGCTGGTCAATAAGTCCACGTGAAATAGCGTCATCCACATCATATTGTCTGCCTGACTTTCTGTCAATAATTAGGGACTTCACAGAGCCATCAGAAGAGGTCATTGTTATTTCTTCCCATTCACACTCCTGCTCAGAAAGCTCCAAATAGGTTTGGTGGTCAATTAGCCCATTTCTGTAGGCCTCATATACAGTCATTTCTTTGCCTGTTTCTGGATCTACAATGACAACTCTGCGTTTGCGAACTGAGGATTTGGAGGAAGTTTTCCTTTCCCGACTTTTTTGTTTTAGTAGAAGGAGCACCAGGCCAGTATCAGCATCACTGATACACCTCTCCATCAGCTGAAGGTACGTTAGATTTTCTTCAGTGTTGGGATCAAAGAACCCTTTGGTGTCATCAGATGGGTCTGACAGGATTTCATTCATTTCTTCATCAAAGAATCCACGATTGTAAGCCACCTCAACAGGAAGTCGATGACTTTCTTCAGGGTCAATGATTCCACCTGTGGCAATCTGGGCTTCAAGTAGACGGATACCATGATCTTTCAAGATGAGGCCCTTTTTCATTGCCTGAAATAGGGAGATTGTTTTGCCTGAGTAAGGATCTCTGTATCCAGTCACTGCCCTTTCAGCAGAGAGAAGTTTGTCTTTAAACTCTGGTCCCACTATTCCCATCTTTACAGCTTCATTGACAGTCAGCTTAAGATTCTTGATTGGATCTATCACATATCCAGTAGCTGCCTGGGCCTCAAGAAGTTCAAAAGCAGTTCCTGGCCTAATCATGTTCCTCTTCATGGCCTGGTATATAGATAAACGTTCTTTTGTGGACTCCAAAAATACACCAGCAATGCAGCCTGTTCCCTGGAGATACCTTGAAAGTCTGTTGCTAACCTCTTCCACAGATAGGAGGCCTTCATTTAAATCGATAACAGTCTGTTGGTCAATGATTTGTGAACGAATCAACTCCTCCATTGTGATCTGTTTTCTTAGACCTTTAAAAGTCAGTCTCTTGTCTCCCAAAGACAGAAGGCGCAATCCATTATCTAGTTTGCATCTCTTGAGCAATTCTCCATATGACACTTTCTCATCTGTGACAGGATCAACAAAACCTTTAACGTCATCAGTCAACTTCTCATTGATCTCCTTATTGATATAACCTCTTTGCAAGGCAATGTCTGCAGGTAAGTGGAACTGGAATTCTGGATCAATTATTCCACCAGTAGCCGTTTGTGCCTCAAGCATTTTCAGAGCATAGTCTTCAGGAACAAGATCCTTCTTCATTGCTTGGAAGAGTGAGATGACTTTGCCACTATATGGATCTTTGTAACCTGTGACAGCTCTTTCAGCTGAAAGAAGTTTGTCATGGATTTCAGGTCCAACAACACCCTTGCGAACAGCTTCATCCACAGTCAGCGTCTCATTCTTAATTGGGTCAACAATAAATCCTGTCGCTGCTTGTGCTTCAAGGAGGCTAAGACCTATTTCTGGGTTAAGGAAACCTCTTTTCATTGCTTGGTATATGCTTATCCTTGAACTCAAGTCTGTTGTGACTCCAGCAACACAGCCTGTGCCATAGAGATACTGTTTTACACTGCTTAGCTCCATGATGTCACGGATGTTTCTCTTTCCCTGTTTAAGGAGGTTGTATGTCTCCAGGTCGATAATGCGTGCGTTGTAGAGCTCTTCGATTGTTATCCTTCGTCTTATAAACTGATAAGTCTGTGGGTTGTCATTTCGGATGATCTCTCTTTGTTCCATTATCTCAATAATGATGATGATCATCCGTTCTTTAGTGATTTTACCTGAACGGTATTCATCCATGAGTCTTTGCCTCTCTTGCTCTGGAAGTAAATTTGAATTTACAACATCCCAGAGACTCATTGGTTTGTCAGAAAGGCCTTCAATTGGAATGTCAATTTGGGTATTGGCCAGATCACTTTGTGTTTGTTCTTCTGTATAGAGGTATGTCTTCTCTACCACAGTTGGAGACTGGGGCTTTGAAAGTGGAAGAATGTACAGACCTGTGTCTTTATCTCTCTGGCATTTGTCTTTGAGCTGCTTGTAGGTTACATTCTCATCGGTTTCTGGATCTGAGAAAGCCTTGTTGTCTTCAGATGGTTCAGACAAGGTCTTAGCAATTTCTCTGCTGAAAAGATTTTTCTGGCATGCAACATCAATGGGTACACGATGACTGTTTACAGGGTCAATGATTCCTCCACTGACCATCTGTGCTTCCAGCATGGGCATGGCATGTTCTTTAAGAATGAGATCTTTTTGCATTGCTTCAAAGAGGGAGATTTTCTGTCCTGTAAATGGGTCCTTGTAACCAGTGACAGCTTTCTCTGCAGAGAGAAGTTTTTCATGCAGCTCAGGGCCAACAAGGCCTGATTTCACTGCTTCATCTACTGTTAGACATTGATTTCTCACTGGATCTACAATAAACCCACTTGCAGCTTGAGCCTCAAGCAGTGAAATGCCTGTGTTGTGTCTGATGATCTTTTTCTTCATTGCTTGGTAAATGCTTGTTTTCTCTTTAGTTGGTTCAAGGTAAATACCAGCAATGCACTCTGTTCCCTGAAGGTAACTGCTGACTTTGGGATTCTCGCTGACCTGTTTAGGTGTTGTTTTGCCTTGTTGAATGCGATCAAATGTTGGTTTATCAATGATTTTGGAATCATACAGAGAGTCTGCTGGGACAAGATCTCTAAGTCCCTTAAAACTGGACTCTTCCCGTTTCTTGGCCTCTTTCTCATTGACAACTGTGATAATAATTTTGATTATCTTTTCAATTGTGAGCTTTCCAGACCTAAACTGTCTTAGTAGGTCAAGTCTCTGTTCCTCAGTGAAATACTCTGAGTTTATAATTTCCCAGAGGGTCATTTTCCTGCCCTTAAATGGTCCAGATTCAAGTTCCACAGTTGCCTGAGTCATAGCCTCTTTTGTTTGAGCTTCAGTGTATGTTGATTCCTCCTTGTCATTGATTGCTTCATCTGACAAAGGAAGAAGTTGCAGACCACTTTTCTTGTCGGTAAGGCATCTCTGGAAGAGCTGTGAGTATGTGACTTGCTCTTTTGTGTTTGGGTCAAAGAAACATTTGGCGTCATCAGTTGGGCTGCTGAGTGACTGTTTCATTTCGTTATCAAAATAATTTCTTTTGCAAGCCACATCATGAGGAAGACAATGGCTCTTCTCTGGGTCAATTATCCCACCAGTGGTCATTTGAGCATCAAGCAGTCTTATTCCTTGCTCTTTAGGTATGAGATCTTTTCTCATTGCTTGGAAGAGAGATACTGTTTTTCCAGTGTAGGGATCTTTGTAACCTGTAACAGCTCTCTCTGCTGACAGGAGCTTTTCATGTAACTCAGGACCAACAACAGCAGCTTTGACAGCCTCGTCAACTGTGTACTTCTTGTTTTGAACAGGGTCAACCATATAGCCTGTTCCTGCTTGTGCTTCAAGCATTTTCAAGGCAATCTCAGGCCTCATCATTTTCTTCTTCATGGCTTGATAGAAGGACATTATTTCCTTGGATGAGTCAATGATTACTCCTGCTATGCAGTTTGTGCCCTTCAGTGCTTTACTGACTGGGCTCATTTCAGACACTTCTTTCACTGTTATTTTTCCCTGATTCAACTTGTTGTATAGATCTTTATCAATGATTGCAGATTCTAGAAGCTCGCTGGCAGGAACAGGTGCTCTAAGGCCATCAAAGGTGATTTCATTCTTCTTCTCTTTCTCTTCAGTCACAGTTATCACAATTTTGATGATCTTTTCAATTGTGATTTTGCCAGTCCTGTACTGACGGAGGAGGTCCTTTTTCTGATCTTCAGTGAAGTACTCTGAGTTTATTATCTCCCATATTGTGACAGTTTTTCCTTTGAATCTCCCAAATGGTACAGAGACCGTTGTTTTGCTAAAAACATCTTTGGTCTCTTCTTCTGTGTACATACTGGAGCACTGAGCAGCTTTGTCTGTGATTGGAAGTAGCAACATACTCGTCTGAGGGTCTGTGGTGCATCTTGCCATTAGCTCAGAATAGGTCAAGGGCTCCTGAGTGCTCGGGTCAAAGAATCCTTTTGTGTCATCTGAAGGATTCTCCATGATCTTATTTATTTCTGCATCGTACTGCCCTTGTTTGCAAGCTGTTGCATTGGGTACGCGGTGACTGTTGATGGGATCAACGATGCCACCAGTGGCAAGCTGGGCCTCGAGGATTCTAATGGCCTGGTCATGTTCTATCAGCCCCTTCTTCATCGCTTCAAAGACAGAGACTTTTCCTCCAGTGTATGGATCCTTGTAGCCAGTGACAGCCCTCTCAGCTGAGAGCATTTTGTTGTGTAGTTCAGGTCCAATCACACCTTCCTTGACAGCCTCATTCACTGAGAGTTTCTGATTCTTGATGGGGTCTAGAATATAGCCAGTGGCAGCTTGTGCCTCAAGAAGGATCAGGGCTGTGCCAGGTGTAATCTTCTTCTCTTTTAATGCTTGATAGACTGACATCTTTTGATTAGTGGGTGACAAAACACCAGCAACAGCATTTTTTCCTTTAAGAATTTTCTTTAGATTTTCAGTCTCAGCAAGGTCTTGTACAGTTGTTTTGCCATTTTTCAGTTTTTCAAAGTCTTTCTTGGGCAGAAGACCAACCTCGTGAAGTCTGCTTGCGGGCACTTTATCACGGATGCCATCAAAAGATAATGGATCCCGTTTCTTGTCTAAACTGTCTACCATGTCACTAGCGTTTTGACCATTGTAAACTGTCTTTGTTGTCTCAGCAACAATAACTTCTTTTTCAGGGACTTTCTGGGCTTCTTCAAGCTGTTGCAGCTTCTCACGCAGTTTCTGATTCTCCTCAGCAAGGATCTTTTCCTGCTCTAGTCTCTTCCTCTCCAGCTCTTGCATTTCCCTTTGCCTGTTCAGCATTTCTTGCTCTGCCTCTTTTTGCTTACTAAGGGCTGCATCCATGTTAGCTTGGAGTTTCCTCTTCTCCTCCTCCATCTGCTGTTTCTGTCTTTCCTGCTCATCTTTGAGAGCCTTTGCCTTTCTGACTTCTTCTTCAAACTGGCTCTCTAGTCTCTTTTTCTCATCTTCAATTAGCTTCTCTTTCCGTAACAGCATCTCTTTTTCAGTCAGGAATGTCTGCTGAAGCAATGTCTTCTCATGCTCCATTTGTTTCTGCTGTGCATCAGCCATCTGACAGAGAAAGAAGAAAAAATAATTAGTTAGCAGGTACTTTCAGAGATGACAGTAGTCATTCACTTGTAAACTTACATTTTAATGTTTTTTCTTGGTAAACTTTTAGGAAAAGTAGCTATACAATGCACTCTGCTATGCACATAAGCGTAAAAAAATCTGTGTTATAACTTGCATTTTTAATAGGTAATAATGAGGATCTACAACTAAAATCAGGACTAACACTTTATGATTATTTTTGGTATAATGCAAGTCTGGGGTAAAAACAAACTTGTCTATTTTAACTTAATGCAGACTGCATCTAAACTTAAACTTTAAAAGCTATAGATAAACTTGAATAAGGTCATTATGGCGTTGTTTCATTAATTAGTTATTTAGTTTTTTTGTGATGACAGTAAAGCAGAATGTTAAGTTTCATAAAAACTAAAACGTACACTCTCAAAATTTAATTTTCGCTTTATAAGTTTGAATCTTAAGTAGAATTTTTAAATATACAAAGGTCAAAGGGCTAAAATCTTTAATCCCAACTGTTCTCCTAAGTAGATTTTTATCTGTTTAATACCACCTTATATAGATTATAATTTACAGATTTTTAGGTTTTCTAGACCAGAGTTCTGCGACATCAGGCTCCAAAGCCACGTGTGGCTCTTTTGTTCCTACATTAAGGCTCTTTGACTCTGAAGAAACATACTAGCAATTTATTTAAATTTTGTGCTTTTTTGGCATTGATGTTTATGTTTTTAACCTGAGGTTTAAAAACTTTTTTTTTTTTACTGTTGCTTACCAATCCTCCAAAATTGAGATGTCATGACTAAGCAAAACGATGGTTAAAGGTTTATTGTGAGAAGTATTTGTTAATAGAAAAAGTTTAAAGCACATTTTTTAATCTTCGGCTGCACAATAGTGTCTAGTTGCTGTTCAGAGGCAAAGTCCTTAAAGACCCACTCCAATGAAAACAACTTTTTTGTGTGTTTTTAACAAGTTTTGGTAGCATTTTTCTTATCATAGAGGACCTATAAAAATATCTTAGGATTAGAACTGCGTTTCTCCTTATTTCTTTAATCAAATTGTGTTGGATCAGAATTATTTTTGCATCATTATGTTTTCACCACTAATGCCAGCTTCAATTTAGAAGCTCGCGCGTGCAGACAGAGCTTGCAGCAAAGAGGATGGGAAGGGGGCGGGATTGCGCCGAGCCAACAGTTCTGTCCAGAAGCCAGAATTGTATTTCTAATGAGCTACTGCCGCTGGGTATAAAATATGTCTTAAAAAACAACATAGGCTTTTTGATTTTGAAAAGACAACTGGTACTGATTTTACTAGAGTGAAAAATATGGTTGGAGTTGGACTTTAAAAGTATATAACCACAATAGTGGAGCCAGTTATTGAAATAATTGAGTACTTTGTGATACAAGCACCAAATTTAGCATAGATGTACCTTAGGATACCCACTTTCAGAAAAGCATATTAGCCATGAAAAAAAAAAATCCAAGATTTTGAAATATATCATATATATCTATAATGGTAAATAGTATAGTATATATATATATATATATATATATATATATATATATATACTATACTATTATATATATCTATTTAGTATATAATAGTATAGTATGCATATATATATTTAGTATATAATAGTATAGTATATATATATTTCTAATAGTATTCTGAAGTTATGCCTCAAGACTGCATTTTGGGCGTGAACAGCCCATATCATTGATACTAGTGCAAAAATACATCTTTGTAACACTTTTGTAAGAAAAATTGCATGTATGGCCACCATCTTTACAAATAGCTGGATTTTTTTGATTTTTCTCATGGCTAATGTGTTTTTCTGAAAGAAGAGATCCTAAGATACATGCATTGACAGTTAAGCTCTTGTAACACAAAATGCAGGATTTGTATGAAATATCAACCCAACTGGCTGAGCTACAAGTAAATTTGCTGCAGCAGGAGGACCTAGGTTGATACAGGGTGCACTATATTCTGCAATGCACTTGTATGTGATTATGTCAAAAGTAGAGGAAGTTAAAGTTGTTATCTATAGGAAATATCAATTATTAAAAATATATAAAATATACATTTAATAAGTGAATTGCTTGATAGTCGCACAAACATGTATTACATTTATTTTCCCTAATCAGCAAGAAGTGAGACATTGCAGCTCCTGCTTGGTTTTGGTTAGTAAGACACTGGACCAAATGTTTTTTGTATTAAAGGTTGGAGAACCCCTGGTCTAGATTAACTTAAAGGTAATGACTGGCTTGTAAAATCACATAATCTCTAAATTCTTAAGTTTCTTTAAGTCCATCTAGTTACCATGAGGTACAATCTAGATCTTAAATATTTGACCGTTTATTGTTTTATGCTTCAGTTGCATTTAGATGTCCCTTCAACCTCAAAGCTAATTGTTTTAGAAAAGTAAAAAGCAAAAGTACTTTAGCCCATACTACTGGGCTCTTGATCGTACTACTTTTGTGAAAATGTAATGTTACGATAATATAATAATAAGAATGTACAAAGCCCATAGAGGGTAAGTAAAAACAATTAAAGTAAAAAAAAAAAAAAAAAAGTTTTGGTTACTAAGCGGTGCGCACCAGATAGTAATTGATCTTTTTTCCCTAAAAATGTTGGTGGAAAAAAACGTTTTTATCTTGTTACCACCTAGTGCCACCAGGTAGTAACTTAAAACCCCTTTGTTTTGTACTTGAAGTAAAAAAAAATCTGGTTACTAATTGGTGCGCACCAGACAGTAATTAATATTTTTTTTTTAAAAACTGAAGTTAGAAAAGAAAATTATGGTCACTTTCTGGTCCAGTTAGTAACCAGATTTTTTTTCAACTTTAATAATAAAAAAAATAAAAAAAATTGCTTACATTTTTTTTTTAACTTCTATGTCCCTTTAGGGGTTCTGTAATAATGCAATAATTAAAAAAAAAACTACATCTGCTTAAGCCTGGTTGCTCTTTTGAGCATGTCTTTTGTAGGATAATCCTGGTTTTTATTGAGTTGGTCAATAAAAATGGTGATGAGATCAGTTTAACTAAAATTTCATAAACTACGATTGCGTTTTAGGTTTGTGTACAGTCTAACTCATTTAATATCATTACCTGTCAGTGATTATTTTTGTGCTTGTTTAGCAAACAAATGTATCATTTAGAGGTTTTCTATATCATAGCACTTCCATGAATTGGCAAAAATGTATTTATTTTATCATTTGATTTGCTGTTGGAGTCATGATGGTAGTGAATGTCTAATTTAAAAGGGATTTGAAGGGTAGAAACTTAAAGCGAAATGGTGCATGTCTTTAAACGATAAAAAAAGCATTCAAGGAGACGATGGGCATGAGCACAGTGCACTGTAAGAAAATCAAAATATTTCAAATTAAAAGTACAGATTCATGATTAGTAAAATCAGAGAAAGAAATAGAGATTTTTTAAAGAGAGAAGTGTTAGTCCTTAGAGTTAACAATGACATGAGCTGCTCTGCTATGCCATCTTTGACACAATACCTCTTTGGACTTATTTTGAAGTTCCTCAGCCTCCTGTTTCAGTCTAGCCTTCTCATTCTCTAGGTCTGTGATAGCTTTGCGTAAATCATCGGCCTCTTTGCTGGAATTTACTCTCTCGTATTCCAGTCTCTGAACTGCAGTCATTTTTTCTTTGGTGGCGATCTCCGTTTCATGGAGACGAGCAGCCACAGCATCCGCCTGTTTCTTGAATTTTTTAGCCTCGTCTTCGGCTTTTGCCTGAGCTTCACTCAGCTGAGAGACCTGGAGCTTGAGTTTTTCCGCTTCAGTTGTGATTTCTAGTTGCCTCTTCCTCTCTGCTTGAAGTGAACGCTGGTATTCCTCCGTCTCCTCCTCCAGGCGCTGCTGCATTTGCTGCTTGTCCTCCAGAAGCTTCTGTGCTTGTTCCTGAGCCAGGTCTTTCTGTCTCTGGAGCATCTCCGCCTCAGCTCGGAGTCGGGAGGCTTCCTGTATGGCTTGTATTTTCTCTTTGAGGATTTTTTCTGCAAGCGCTTGTTGCTGGTTGAGGTCCTCTTCGGCGATCTGCCTCAAGCGTGCCGCCTCTTGGGCCTCCACACTTAGTCTGGCAGCTTCCTCTGCCAGTTTTTTCAAATTCTCGGCCTCGTTAGCGAAACACTTCTGCGTGTTGTTCTTGTTATCTAAGATGAGACGCTGGTTTTCCTCCTCAATTCTCGTTTTCAGCTTGACCAGTTCCTCCATCTGAACCTTGACTTTGAAAAGCTCCTCCTCCACTTGGCTTCTTTGCTTGACAGCATCGTCCACCTCGTCCTTCAGCCGCTGCAGTTCCCCGTCCAGGAGGGATTTCTGCTTGTCCGTTTCATCCAGCTGAAGCCTGACTTTGGTGAGCTCCTGCTCCACTTGAAACTTCTGCTTCAGGGTTTGCTCGGCTAACTTTTTGTGCTTCGCCATCTCGGTGTCAGCTTGCTGTTTCTGCTTGAGGGCGGCGGCTTCAGCCTGCGCTCGCTTTGCGGCTTCAAACTCGGCCTCCTTCCTCAGCCTCTCGGCATCCTCTTGAGCCTTGGCTTGGTTTGCAGCTTCTTGCTCGGCGGCAGCTTTCTGCCGCTCTGCGTCCTCCGCTTGTTGACGAAGGAGAGCCGCCTCTCGTTCGGCTTTCTGCTTCGCATTCTCCGCCTCGATGGCCAGCTTTTTTGCTTTCTCGTACTCTTCTTTCAGCTTCTTCTGCGTGATGCTGTCCTCCTTTTGTTGAGCAAGGACGCTCTGTACTTGTTCCTCAGCTGCGTTGCACTTCAGAGCTGCCTGCTGGGCTGCAACGATCTGCTTCTCGGCTTCTTTGTCAGCCTCTTCTTTCTGCAGTTTGGCTTCTTCTGCTCTCTTTTTCAGCCGCTCCAGCTCCTCCTGGGCCGATTTGCGCTGTCTGGCAGCCTCCTCTTCTGCGGCAGCAATCTTCTTGACTTTTTCCTCAGCATCCCTCCGTCTCTTCTCCTCCTCCAGGGCAAGCTTCCTCAACTTCTCAGCTTCCTCTTCTGCTCTCAGCTTGCTTTGCTGGGTTTCTTCGGCAATGTTTTTCAGCTTATTCAGCTCCAGCTCCAGATCAAGCTTTCCAGATGAGGCCTTTTCAAAGTTGAGCTTGAGAATTCGGATTTCCTCTTCCACAGCCCGTCTTTGCTTCAGCGTTTCGTCTACTAACGCTCTTTGTCTTTCCATTTCGACCTCAGAGGACTTTTTGAGCTGAACTATCCTTGCCTCGATGTCCTGCTTGTGTTGGTTAGCTTGGTCCTCCAGGGCTTTCCTCTGGTAAGCCTCATCCTCTGCTTGCCGGCGGAGTCTCTCGTTTTCTGCCTCCTTCTCTTTCAGGGCAATCTCAGCTTCTGTTTTTAGTCGAGTGGCTTCACTGATGGCGGCAAGCTTTTCTTTGAGGATCCTCTCGGCCTCAGCTCTCTGGCGAGCTGCTTCTTCCTCCGCCATTTGCCGCTGATGCTTGGCGTCCTCAGCGATGGCTCTCAGCTTGCTGGCCTCTTCGGCCAGGTCCCTCATTTTGGCAGCTTCAGCTTCCAGCAGCTGCTTGCTCTTCTCGGTGTTGGACATGGACTCCTTGTCTGCAGTTGCCTTCAGCTGGATGAGCAAATCCATTTCACTCCTGACTTTGGTCAGCTCGTCTTCTAGCTGTTTTCTCTGTTGCTGGGCTGCAGCGACTTCATTCTTCAGGCGGTAGAGTTCATCTTCGAGGAGACACCGCTGCTGCTCGGCGTTGTCAAAGTCGGCCCGGAGACGGATGAGCTCCTGCTCTGCTGTCAGCTTCTGCTGGGATGTGCTGTCAGCCAGCTTCCGCTGCCTCTCCAGCTCCCTCTCAGCCATTTCCTTCTGCTTCAAGGCCGACTCCTCAGCTTTGGCTCTCTTCTTAGCTTCTCGCTCTGCCTCCTCCTTCTGTTTTTCGGCTTCTTCTTGAGCAAGGCTCTTTTTGTGTGCTTCTTCCTCCGCTTGGAGTCTCAGGCGAAGAGCCTCGTTGGCCTTCTGCCTCCACTTCTCCAGCTCCTTCTCTGCGTCTTCTCTGGCGTTTTCCGCGTCCTCCTGTTGTTTCTTGAGATGTGCCGCTTGTTGCTGCAGCTGGAGGACGGTGCCGTGCTCCTGCTTGAGTGATTCCTCCAACTTTGAGGTCTTTTCCACAAATGAGATGTGTTTGCTCTGCAACTCGGCAGCTGCGCTCTTCTGAGCTGCTTCGTGAGCCACCATGATCTGTTTTTCCTTTTCCACCTCCGCCTGTTTGACTCTCCTCTCTGCCTCCTCAGCTTGTCTCTTGAGGTTCTCCAGGTCTTCAAGAGCTTTTTGCTTTTGCCGAGCAGCTTCCTTCTCTGCCTCCGATTTCTGTTTGAGCTCCTTTTCCGCAAGGTGCTTCTTCTGCGACTCTTCGTGAACTTGCCACCGGAGCTTCTCCGCTTCCTCCTGGGCGGCTTTCCTGAGTCTCTCTGCTTCCTCCGCTCGATTGCGGAGTTGCTGGAGCTCAGATTCCGCCGTGGACTTTTGTTTCAAAGTTGTCTCAAGCTGGATCCTGATGAGGTGGATTTCATCCTCGATTTTGGCACGGCTCTTTAAAGCCTCGTCCACCTGTTGGCTTTTGTCCTTGATCTGCTGCTCGGAGAGGTTTCTGAGTTCGTGCAGCTCCAGCTCCACGTTGCTCTTCTGCTTCTCTGCGTCTACAGTGGCGGTTTCCCTCCTGCTTACTTCCTCCTGCATTTTGAGCAGCAGCTCTTGAGCCTCTTTCTCAGCCTTAGCGATGGCCTTTGCGTGAGCTTCAGCTAACTGCTTTTGTTTTTCTAACTCAGCCTGCATGTCCGCCATCTTTTTTTGCTCTTCCGCTTTGAGTTTCTGTGCAGCTTTCTGCATTAGTGGAAGCAAATGGTAAAGAAAGGATTATAATCAAGCATGACAGGTTAAAGGTAATACTTTACATCAACTTGCTCGCCACAGTGTGTGCATAAGTTGTTGTTACTTTGGTAATCAGGCCCAAAAACACACTGGTTTAGGAGCAAATTAATGTAGCGTATGACCTCAGTAATGTTAATAATGTGATTAGCTCAAAGAAGAAATCAACAATTCGATGCAAATTAGATGCACATTCGTCAAAGTGATGTTAAATTCATGATGCAAATGAAAAAAAAAACAATCACAAGGCAATTCAGGAAAAGGGAAAATAAATCAGTTAATGTATGGAAACAAACGTCACTTCAAAACACAGCAAGAAAATCATGACATGCATCTGTAGCTGCGCAACTGACTTGATGAAATAAGTAGCAATGATTTTTAGACAGTCCGCTTGTTGCTGAACGATTCATTTGTTTTTGCCTTCTGCTGTTAGCAGCGATGAGACAAACGTTCGGATTTATTAGATTAAATAAATACAGATTTTTTGCCAAGGGCTCCCTTGAAAAAGAGGTTTTAAATCTCAATGGGAACCACTCTGGTTAAATAAAGGTTAATAATAACCATAAAATAAGATAATTTCATAAATCTTTCATAACATTTCTAAAGACAATGTTTTACTTTTATTTCTTAAAGTGTAGTCTTTTAGATTTATTCCATCCCATGCACTGGGGGTTCTTTAAATCACTGTTAGTACAAAATAATACAAGACGGGACTTTCAGTTACAGTCAGCGTTAATCAGAAAAACAGCCGATGTAAACGGCGCCAAATAAGCGGAAGATTTGCAGATTATTAGGACAAAAAGGAGGCTATAAAGTTTCAGCAAAAGTTCTGAAAATCAAAAAAACGCAAGGAGAGTCCAAATGCTGTTAGAGGAGAAACGTAGATGTTAAGATGACAAAATGAGGCACAAAACACTCCACACCGAGTCATTTACCTTTTTAGTGCTCAGACAAGTTAAGCATTCATCATGGACAAGCACTGGCAAGCATTTAAAAGAAGCAAGGACACAAACATAACATCAGGTTAGAAAAGGATGTGGATCCGTCAAGTTGTGTTAAATCAGGAAATGATGGAACAGAAACAGAGTTTACCCTCAACACAAATGAAAGGTCAAGGGGGGGAAATGAGAAGTGAAGGGAGTGAAAGAAAGAACCCCTCATTGTAAACGTACCACACACACGGAACGGATGGAAAAAAAGTTCACCCTCGCCTTTTTCAACCCTCCTTTTAGAGCTTAAGAGAAGAATCTGCTTTGATTCCTCACGTTCTTGAATGTGAGCACACTCCAAACACGTGCACGCCGTCTGTTCGCAATCGTCATCTTCAGCTTTATTTTGACATGTTCCTTCCTGAAGCTTCTGGCTGTCAGGTCAGCTACGGCATGCCAGCATTATCATGCACAACCCGTGTAAAGGAAGTGATTGTCACTCTTACATTAAGTGTCATGTGTGTCATGAGACAAGCAGAAAAAAACGTGTGTGTTTTTGCATGCATGTGTGTGACTTGATGGGAACGTGTTTGTTTGTGTGTTTGTTTGTTTTGGTTAGGTTTGTGTTAGAATCTAGTTTGTTTGGGACCCTCAGGCAAATGTCACGCACCTCCTCGTCCTCCAGGCGGCGCTGCGTCTCAGTGATGAACTTGATGTACTGACTCGTGAGAGTCATCAGCTCGCTGTATCGAGTCCTCAGAGTGACATACTGATGCGGAAAGAGAAAAAGAAATCCCAACAATTGATTAGATTTAGCTTTATAGTCTACATTTACATTGATTATCCAGAATATATATGTTTTTTTTTTCCCAAATAATTACTTTAAACATGATTTTTTAATACTATCCATTATTATATGAGCAGTAAAAACTGTAATAATTAAGTAAAGAATAGAGACTTCACATTTCAACAAATTTAGCTGAAGATAAAACATTCCTGATCTCAATGTCATCAAAACTTATAACACCCCACTACCAGCAGTTTTTAAATAAATCTTAAAAATTTTTACATTTACTGATGTTACTTTTTTTCTCAGCACACACAGCATAAACAAGTCCCATATAAATAAATCAGAACCTTGTAACCCATTGAAAGATCTTCTTTAAAAAAACAATGAATAAATAAATTAACAAAGAAATCTGTCAATATTGTAAGAAAAGTTTTTTTTTTTGTCACTAATACAAGTTTTCTCAAATAAAGATTTTTTTTTTTGCCATTGAAAAACTTTATTGATAAGATTATTTTTCTTGCAAAACAGAAAATACCTTTTTTTTTTCTTGAGAAAAGAGACTTTTCCTTTCTTGAGATTCTGTTTTTTTCAGTGCGGTATTAAACATAGTCTACATTACATTTAAAACGTAAGTCATGACTTATTGTTTTAGGATGACATTTTAAAAAGTTATAAACTGCTGTTGTTATGTATTTCTGAGTGCTAGCAGCTCCACGCTAACATAGCTGACTGGTGACTATTGATGACATCATCGAGTGGGAGCAATGTTTAAACTGAAAACACTTTTTTCTATATCTCTCCAATTGGAGGACTAAATGTAGGGGCAGGGAGAAGCCATAGGTGTAAAATAAGAATTTGGATTCAAACGTTTTTAAAGCTTCTTATCTATTTTCAAATTAATAAATTCAATGCTTTTGAGACTTTTTAAGAGCACGCAGGAACCCTGCGTTAGAGCTAACTATTTGTCAATTGATCATGGAAGATAAATTAATAACTGCTCCGCCAGAATTATGACATCTACTCTTTTATAATTTGGAATAGAACTGTGTCCAAAAAAAAACTGGAGCAGATTCTTGAGATTTGCATCACTTTGATGTTTCACACTAAGACTTTTCAACTCTAGGTGGTGGACATGCGCTAATATCAGACAGAGAAAGTCGATTTTGAACATCATATCTTAAAAGTTGAAGATGAATGTCACTTGACTGATGTGAACGTAGCATAATAACGTTCAGCTTTCATAAAAATTGACTACATGACTTTTTATTATCAATCAGAATCAAATTCAGAGCCTGTCGTTGCTGTAAAAAGCCTCAACTTTTGCTAAATTCTTCTTGTTTCTTGATGCCCTTTAGAAACTCCAATATTATTGTGAATTCCTAATAATACTTATGATAATAAATAGCGTATCTGTGGTAAAAATAAAGTCTACCCTGGTCTGTTCCTGTTTAAAAGCAATCGTCAGCGTCTACCTCCTGAATGATGGTGTCTGAAGCAGAATCCATTTTGGTTTTCTTTACTGGAGAGGCGAGTGGTTCCACCTGAGCTTTGTATGCAACCAGCTGCAGCTCATAGTCCTGTTTGCACAAAACGGAGAGAAAAAATGTTGTTTTTTTACTGTTAATTACAAAAATGAACTTATAATATATGCTAAATTGTTGCTCACCTTGATTGTGTCAATGTATGCTTTGGCATACTTTTCACACTCATCAACTTTGTCTTTGTTCTGTTCAATCTCCTCTAGAAGTTTCTGTAATGGAACTCAAAAATTAGACCCAGATGTGAAACAATTTAAGGTGTTTGCTAGGAAGACTTTACCTTCTCCTGAGCGAGCTGATCTTTCAGAGCTTTGCTGTTGGTGATGGGCACGGCCTGGATCTTCTCCTGCCTCTGCTTGGCGTCACCGATCCAGCGGATCAGCCAGTCGTAGCTCTCGCGATAGTAACCCAGCTGGCGGCCCAGCTGCTCCAGCTCTCTCTGGCGGAGGTCCATCTGGGTGAACACAGCCTTCCAGCGCTCCTGGAGGCTGGTCATCAGCTGGCGGTAGTGGTCCAGCTCGGCATCGTGCTCACTGTGCACGCGGGACATCTTGTCGCTCACAGCCGAGGCTTTCTTCACTTCCGCTTCCAAGGAGTCGAAGATGGGCTGCTCACCCTCTGCCTCTGCGCGCATTTTCTGCAAAACGTCATAAAAGCAGAAAACGATTGATCAACTGTGATCACTTCAATAATTTATCTGGACAATTTATGTTATTTTACCTTAAGTTTAGTTCTGTAGCTCTCCACTTCCTTGATGTCACCAGGAACAGTGTGAACCTCCCGCAGAGCGTTCTCGTAGCGCTTCAGCACGCCCTCAGCGCCCTGCGTGTTACGAATGACCATCTCCACTGTCTTCAGCCTGCAGGATAAAATGTTTTTATTGCAAAAAAACCCCAATTGTTTCAGAAATGTAAAAATTCTAGAATCAGCTGCAGGGGTCTTACTTCTCCAGATAAACAGAGGACAGCATGTAGGTCTGGTCCATTTTCTGCACGGTGAGCTCGAGCTCTGAGCGCAGCAGAGGAGCGGAGGCCGGCTGCTGGGGCGAGTTCAGGACCTGAGTCGTTTTCACAGACACCTTATCCAGGTCCTTCTTAAGGCCTTCAAGCTCGTTCTGCACTCTCTGCAAAGAGGATCAGAGTCAGCAACATGAGACTAGAGGCTACAGAAACTGGCAAAAAGAAAGGACAAAACGTGCAAAAAGAATTCCTGTAGGAAAATTCAGCAGAGAATAATAAGCCAAAACTGCTGATGTCGCTGCAACATCTCAGCTATTTGTTTTTAGAATGTAAGAATTTTTCTCTCTATTCTTCTGCCTCTCTGTTTGCCTCTTATGAAAGGTTCCTGATTGATACACTACATTTTATTTCTTATAAATTATTTCTTATTAATTGTAACTTTCATTTTATTTTTTATTCCTCTTCCAAGTGGGTGAGTTAGGCTCCGGAAGCCCCGTGACCCCTAAGACGGGTTTAGAAACTGAATAACTAAATTAATTAATCAATTTTAAAACTCTAGGATGTAATATTTGTTGAAGTACCTTCTGATCCCTGGACTTCTGGTCACATTCTTTCAGAGGCTCTTTCTCCAGGGGTTTGCGAATGCGAGACACGGTCTGAGTCTCGCAGTTCTCGATGCGCAGACGCAGATCTTTGACCTCAGAGATGTAGTTTTTACACAGAGTCTCATCTTGTTGGCCTGTGAAAAACAAACCCTTTAATATAAACACATTCGCCTAATGCTTAGGATGAAGTCAGATCACTCTAAAATGAAAAGAAAAAAAAAAGCCTTTTTTTTTACAACAACACAGAGCTGAAAGCAGTTTAGCAAAGTTTTCATTGTGATTTAAAACAAAAGTTTTTGCCAAATGCGTTTTCATTTTGGTGCAGCCCATTGTCAGACATGCCAGCACAAATGTGTATTTGTCGACACCAAACACTTCTGTGTTTAAAGTTTGCATATAATGTATGTTTTGGAGTATAAGTCGCTTTTATTCTTTTTTTGCATAGTTTAGATGGAGGTGGGACTTACATCTGGTTCACATCGGACGCAGAAGCGCTGCAAAGTGGTGTGCGGGCTAAGTGTGTGCAGTATCCGCTTCACCTCCAGTTCACACCAGACCCGTATTTCTCTGTGATGGTCAACATGCGTCTCTGCTCAGCTGTGGTTATTTAGAGCTTTTTTTGGCCGTCATTAGACACCCCAAACCACACCCACTCGTAGTCAGCCCAATATGTTGATTTGTGTGTGTGTGTGTGTCTCAGTGTCTGTTTGTTTTTTGTGTGTTTTTTTTATTTGTATATTCTGTTTAGATACAACATTTGTTTAAATACATTGTTATTTTTTGTGAAACATTAGCTATATTTCGAAATGGACCGCATTTTCTCGAGTGTCTTGGCATAACTTCTCGGCAGGACTGAAGCGGATCACTCGTGGCTCATGCAAAAAATAGACCAGACGCCCAAACGATCGCTGCTATGGCGCCGTGCTTCGCGTCTGGTGTGAACTACAACACAGGTTAACAAGGGTGCAAATGGAAGCTGCCTTTGCTCTGCGCCACTTCCCAGAACCTCCGCGTCTGGTGTGAACCACGCGTTATACCCAGGAACAACTTATATGTGACTTTTAAAAATAAACGCCAACACCCACCAGAGGGCGCTGTTGGTGTGTGTATTAGTATTTGGTACTGACAGAAACAGAAGAAGAAGCACTGTTCAGTTTTATGCTGGGTTTGGTGGATTGTTCCAGAGGAGGAAGAATTCAACGGATTTAGTGATTTAAAGTGATATAAAGAGTTTAGTTGACTTGATTTCTCCGAATAAATGTTCATATGACATAATATTCTAGATTCCCCATATGTTTCAGTATATTATTGTTGTCTTTTCTGTTATGATTTGGCTGTCAAGAAAAAATGTTCTTTCTTGTTTTATACTAAATAAGATTCCTCCCAAAAGTGTGACTTAATATGATTTTTTTTTCTTCTTTATCGTGTTTTAATATACACCAGAGCGACTTATTGTCCACAAAATACAGTAAATGTAAGAACCATCACAGCTTCCATCACTAACAAACAATATGCTGTTGGTTGGATGCAGAAATAAAGCATCATGCAGTCACAGCTGTGCTCATGTCTGAAGCGTGTTCACACATCTGCTGGTTGGTTAGCTAGCTCTGGCTTGCTGTTTGCCACTCACCTCTAAGCTTAACTATTTGCCCTGAAACATGAATTGACAATCACAGACTGTAAAATCCCTTCACAGGTTATCAGTTCTTCTTCTTAAAATGGAATAAAATGTTATGTATGCTTGGTGTTTTAAAGAGTACTTCCTCACCCTTCTCCATGGAGTGAATCAGGTCATCAAAGTGCTTCACGCACTTGTTGTATTCCCCTTCGATCTGCATGCGGTCATCCGGACCAAACTGCTGGCAGTCCTGGCTGTCGCGCATGAAGTCCTGGTAGTGGAGCTCCAAGTTCCTCATGACCTGTCGGTATTCCTCTGGTTTCATGGTCTTCAACTGAAAAATTAAAAACGTTGGACTGAATAATCATCCAAATATTTGGGTTGGTAGGACCTTAATCTGAGCACCAATTATTTGTGTGCATTATATTTTAGTTTTTAAGACTAAAGAGTTGAAACCAACCGTAGTAGTGTTCCAAGAGCGTATCTGTGTGAAGTCTTTCATCAGGTACTGCCATGACAGCAGACTCTTCATGTTTACGTGGAACATCTGCCACATGGTCAACATCTGCTGATGGTTGGAATCCAGACTAGGGGAGGACAGACAAAGGTGAGCAACTCCAAGGAAGTGAGCAGGTCAAAGACAGCTGACGATCGTCACCTCGACACACTGTCCAGAGCCTCCTTGTTGACTGGAGGGACAATGAAGCAAACAGAAGGAACCACCGCCTCGTGTCCGGAGCGATTCAAGACCTTCCACTTGAAGGGCTGAGAGTTGTTCAGGAGAGCGCACTCATCCCCTTTATGGACGGTGATCTGGAGCACATCGAAAGAGGTTCTGTTGAACTTATGATCCAATCAAGTATTTCTCAAGTGTCACTGTTTGTAGAAACCCTCACCTCCTGCTGCTTGAAGTCACAGACAGCCTGAATGGGCATTTTGCCTTTGATGGAGGTGGTGGGGTTGCGGGGCTTCAGCTGAATGATGGATCTGCCTCTCTTGTTCAAGGCTGTAATCAGAGTCTTGAATTCGTTGAGTTGCTCCCTTTCCTCCTGTTACAGCCAAAGAAAAGCCGTGTTAGCTTAAATTCATTTAGCTTATTTAATCGGAACTCTACGAAAGGTCACACATGAACCTACCACGGCGTCCTGCAGCAGGTCCTCTAAGCGTGTGGCTGTTGTAGAGCGATCACAGCTGTATTTCTTTCTCATGTTCTCCTGCATTTTGTTCATCTTCTCCTGCGCCTCTTTCACATCGCCAAAGAACTGCAAAGTCAGGTGACATAAAGAGATCAAAACCCTTTCTAAAACTTCACATTAGTGCAGATTTGTGGGAACTGCACATAGTGATCCATGAATGTTTGTGTTTCACACCTGATAGTAGGCCGTGTTCTCTTTAAGATGACCTTCTATGCAGCAGCAAAGCTGCAGGATCCAGCTCCACTGAGTCTGCAGTGCAGCTGTAAACGCCTGGTTAAAAATAAAGAAAGAAAACATTGAGGTATGTTGGTTTAGAGTGTAGCTCCTCCCTAAAATACTCAAGAAAAAATGACAGCTTTATTCACCTCCACTGTTTTCTTGCCAGGATGTCCGTCTTTGACAAGCTTGTCTCCCAAAGCCTGGATGTCGTTGACCTTCTTCTCCCTAAGCTCCAGCTCTCGCATGAGACCCTAGCAGGCACAAATAAAATGGTTACACAACCATCATCAATGTTTCAATCTGAAATAAAATGCTTAGTATGCACGACTACTGACTGAATAATTGTCTTTCTTAGCCGTCATGTTGGTGTTCCTGTCACTCCAGTCAAAGTTGACTTCTTCTTCTTCTTTGTCATTCAGCCACATCAGTTCCTTTGTGGCAGCAGAGACGAAGGCGTGGAGTGAATCCAGGTTCCTCAAGCGAGACTTGGAGGAGTTCTAAAGGAAAAAAAATAATTCCGAAAAAGTTTACTCCAAGATTTGACTTTCACCTGCAAGAAATATTTGAAATGGGAGAATGTTTACCAGTAGTTTGCCATACTGAAGGTCCAGTTTTCCCAGGTACTCTCTGTATGATCCTTTACTCACAGGAGATAACTGACTCTGGGAAATAAAATAAATGCCAAAGATATTACATTAAAGCAGGACAAAATCCTCCCACGCTGAGTTTACTTCAGCTGGTTAATGAGGAGAAGTTTGTTGCTCTAACTCCTTTCTTACCTCATCAGACTTGGCGCGTTCAATCTTGGACTTAAAGTCCTCCACGGTCTGATGCAGACCTCTGTGGCTGCCCAGTTGTGACTCCACAGAGGGCAGATCGGATCCCCACTCTGCAGAGTCGATGCGCCGCTGGTTTTCCTCCACCCACGCCAGCAGGTCCTGAACATAGCGCAGGGTCACATCGTCGACCTCAGGGCGCGCTTTTATGGTCGTCTGCTGGGAGGTCAGTGGGACTTGGGCGGCAGTCAGGGTTGACTGCTTCAGCCGCAGGTTGTAGTCGCTCCGCAAGTTCACCAGGCGCTCATGAAGGCGGTAAACTCTGAGTTTAGGAACACAAGCAGGAGTTAGATCAGTATTTTGTGGTGTTACACCTATAATTGTATTCTTTTAGCTTAAACAATGTCCTTTATAATATATCTTTTTATTAATGCACTCAAATGCAGCATGAAGCAACTCTCACCTGCGATACATCTGTTCAGCCTGAGGGTGGCGCCCATCTTTGAGAAACTGCACATCATTGAATAACAGGCGAATCATGTTTTCGGCCTTGTCCAGCTCCCTCTCCACCTCTGCTGTGTGCTTAGCTGGTTTCCCAGCATTCAGAAGACGGATGTCCTGGAAAAAGACAAGGAATTATTTCATGCCTATTATTTTCCATTTCTGACTTTGACTCTAAAAAGGCAGAAGTCACATTTAAGCCTAAACAGATGAGCTATTTTTAAATAGGCAAGAGACTTTAATTATAGGATGACAAGAAAACTAAATCTCAGATCAGTTAAGATCATCTTCTGGATCTCCTGCAGGTGACGTGTGCAAACTAACAAAGATCCTTCATGCAGGAGGTGTGTCACTCTGTTGAACCCAATGAACCGGATCTTACCGATTGTAGGAGACTCTCCAGGTGGCTGAGTTGATCATCACAGACGCCTGACTCCATTTGGACTTTACCATAAACTCTTTGGAGTCTCTCAAGCCTGAATAAGACAAAAAAAAAAGATTGATGAATGAAACAGTAACAAAACTTTTCATTTTTCACCTTAGGCCCAGCAAACAAGCCCATCCCAACACTTACAACCGCCCACGAAGCAGCAAATACTCCAGTTTATGAGGATCAGTCACAAATGCCATTTCAGTTAAAAAATAGACGCACTCTTCTTAAAAACTTGATGCTAAGCAAGCTAAAAGTGAGAGGGAAAAACATTGCAGTTCTCCCTCAAATACAGTCTGTTAATTCAGCCAATCCACATCTACAAGCTGAAAACAAGCTTGTTAGACTGAAAGACGAGAGGAAAGTCTTATGACAGGAAACCCTCCCTCTGTGCACGCACAGGCATCTCTCTCGAAATGCAAAAATAATCTGCAACGTCTAATCCTCTTTTATCAGATTGAATTATATCAAATTGTGTAGCAGTACACGGTACTTTCTCTTGCTCTTTACAAATGAACACAGACATCAAGTATTTGCTTTATTTACTATCACTAAATGACAATAAAACTGCTTCTAAAAAAGCATGTTTGTACTAGCAAAGATAAAAGATAGTCATAAAGATAGTCATGCTAATTGTTTTTTTAGCTAGCAAACTAGTTATGTAGCTAGCTAAAAAAACAGCTAGCATGACTATCGTTTAGCAAGATTCAGTGGGCTTTGGATGACACGTTTCTCCATTACAAACTATAGCAAATCTTTAAATGTAATGCTATAACAGTCTTTAACACCTATAAGTAAAAAATCTAAAGTGTTGCTACAGTTGTGAGATTCCTTTGAATGAGCTACAGATAAATTAAATGACATTGTTAGCATGCTAACACGGAAATGAATCCGGGTCAGTCCGACTCTGAAGTTTGTAAAGCTGGGTTAGCATGACATCTGTATTTCAATCATAAAACGACTAAAACTCTTGGTCTTGTTATGTTGACAATCGGCAAACTTCTTCAATATCCTTTAATGTCTTTCACACTGCCCTCAGTAATGCATAATCAAGCAACCCCTTTCAAAAATAGTCCATGTAAACTCACGTATAGGCTATACGTGTTTCGGACTTCCGCGTTGACATGTCTCTACAAAAGTTTCTACGACCATTTTCAGGTTCTACTTACAAGAACCATGGCAATTGAAAGCAAATTGAAAGTTAAAACAGTTGACCAATCAGGGACTCGGATGTGGTAGTGATGTATAAATGCCGTCCCCTTCAATTCATGAAACTGCCAGCTGCAGACATGAAAAACCTTAAACAGAATCAGCTTTTTCAATCTGATGTTTTTAGATGTTTCCGTCTTTTGAAGAATGCCGTGTCTGTCAAGTATTTTCTTAGTTATGACATCAAATGACTCCTCTCAGGCTTATTTAGAGTCAAAGTTTCTATCATTGCAGATTTCCCTTGATTGCATTGCATTAAAGACCCACTCCAACTAAAATTGTGTTTTTAACATGTTGTAGCATCTTCCATGTGGTGGAGGACGTACAGTAAATAAAATAATTTAAGATTAAAACGGTGTTTTCTGAGTATTATTTATTCAAATCAGGATGCATCAGGAGCAATAAAACTCATGGTTCAAACTCGTGCTTCACTCAAGTTCTGATGCAACTACTTTCAGACAAATAAATCCATTTACATTTTCCTGTGTTTTCCTCGTCTGAGCTGGAATCTGGCTCAAAACTCTGCAACTGCATAGTTCGGATATTGCTAGCCATTTTTTCATTTTTATTTTTTGCTTCGCTACTGCTAGCTTAGGGTTGTACGTCCCGCCAACAATCCAGAGGGGATTTTCTGATAAACTATTGCTGCGCTGCAGAAACTGTCTTAGAAAACAACACAAGCTCTTTAATTTTGGCTAAAAATAGCATAATTATGATTAATAGACCACTGGGAACAATTTTACAATAGATAAAAATATAGTTGGAGCAGGACTTTAAGTTAATTTTGAAATTATAAATGTTTTTTTTTTGCATTAAAGATCTCAGTAATAATCATATTTTTGAATTTGTCAAATTGAATTCCACTGTCCCGACCTTTCAAACTCTATCCTGAGCAGCCGTTCTCGCTCAAGGATGGCCACGTGAAGACGACCCCACTCTTTCTCCACATCAATGGGATGGTAGCCTGGGGGGACTTTCACCTGACCAGCATGCACTGCACTCTGTGAACAACAATATGATATGTATAGCTTTATGATAATGATAGCGAGGTCAGATAAAAAAAGGAATAGAAGAAGGCATAATTTGAGTTAGCTTGCCTCAAAGGACTGGTAGATCTGTTTGGAGCGGCTCTTGTCAGCCTCTTTGACTGGAAGCTCTGTCTCTTTAAACTTTAGGAACTGGCGCCAAAGAAGCTGTGGTAAAAATAAACAAAGGAAACATTCAGAGCAGTAATTAGATTTTTGGTTTTATCCTTTAATTAACTTTTGCACCAAACACAGCCTGAACACATCGCCACTGAAGTTGCACATTTTTACACATCATTACACCAAAGCTTTGATATTCTTTATGATCAGAGAACATTTACTGTGATGGGAACCTGAACAAGAACAACCCTTACCAGGTTGTCAAATGTTTGTGGAATGTGTACATCAACACATCACATTTTAGCTCATGAACAGTGAGGTGATGTCTCATCTACTTAAAAGCGATGGACACACGTTCCCATGACTGCTGCAAACTCAATCAGCCTCTAAACAGAGTCACATTTTCCCCCATCTTTATTTCAGGACCAAATCTGTCAAACACTATACTAAACAATATTGTTATAGTCATTCTGTTTAACTAGAAAAGTTGCATTACCTGAAATAATGCTACTGTGAATGCTTTTTGCTGAATGTGGTCTATGAGGTTTATTTTATTTGATGAATGTCATGAACTTGCTGGACATTTTGATTCCAAAATTGCATAATTTGCAGAAAGTGAACAAAGAATTTGAAGAATATCATGACAAAAAAACATTGCAATGCTGCTAAAAAATTAGCTTAAATTAGCCCAAGAATCTTCAGTGGATGCCAATTTAGCCAAAAAAGCTAACACGTTGCTAAAATATTAGCCAAACTTCAAATTAGCTCAAAAATTCCCAGTAAATGCCAAATTAGCCAAAAAAAAGCTAGCACATTGCTAAAATACTAGCATAACTCAGAATTAGCCCAAAAAACCTCATTAGATGCCAAATTAGCCAAAAACGTTAGCATTGGGCTGAAATTTTAGCTAAACTCAAGAAAAGCCAAAAAACCCTCAGTAGATAATTAATAATTTGATATTGCAAAGGTTTCAAAGTGCGCAAAAAATTGAGGAATTGCATTAGGATGAAAAAGAAATTAAGCAATATTGTAAAAAACTGTGTAAAATTTCCACATTTTTGTGAAATATAACAATACCAAATGTGCAAACATGCTTAATGTTTCTAAATGCAGAAATTTCAAAAATTCCCATTCATTTCAAGGTGCTGAAAAATCGCATAAATTGAGTAAAATCGTAAAAGTGTCAGAATACTAAAAATACAAGCGATAATGTCCTGAACTGAATGTTTTGATTCCAAGATTGCTGAAAGTGTAATTGAGTTTTTTATGTACCAAAAAGCGTACAGAAGAAACAGAATCACTATATGCTTACAAACTATTCACACAATAATTCATCTCTGCAAGTCACAGATAGATAAATAAGTCACGCTATGCTTTTGTGCTAGGACACTGACAGGGAGTGGTTAGGGGGAATCTTCCGAGCTTAATGAAATCAATGCCTGAGCATGGTCCCATTCCACCCACATTAGGACAATGCCTTTGAATACAGCAGCCCGTATTTGTCCACAGGTACACAATATACTAGGGCATTCTTTGATACAACAAAAGGATGCTGCCACAGCCTCTTTTTCATTGTATTTTACAGAACAGATTTTTTTTTATAAAGGCTTTAGCTTTTTAAGAACTTTAAATAAAGTCAAAACCCCTTGGATTTAAGAGTTACAACAAAAAAAGCTCACCTCGATCTCCTCGTAGCTGGCAGGGAACTTTCTTTCCTCAAAGATCGTGGCATGGTGACGAATCCATTGGAGCAAAATAGTCACCAGCTCGTAGTATTCCTGCCAGCGCAGCTCCAGCTCCTGCAGCCAACGCAGCAGAAAGACACATGAGGCTCAACGACAACAAGCAGGATGGCTCCTCTTCTCCAGCATTTTTGTTCAATCACACACTGCCACGAATTGGATTAGCTAAAAACAATCCACATGTTGTGCTTGCAGACGGAACGGTGAAGGAGCAGCTTATTTTTCAAGATTTTTCAGATAGCGTTGGTGTGCAGTCAGACTCCGGGTTTAAGAGTTAAGGTCAGTAATAATGTTAAAAAAGTTCACATTTAAGAACAAGGAAAATCAAAAGATTACTTCTGTGTTTCATGGTGGCAAAACAACCCAAAAAAGTAACTCCAAAAAAGACTTAAAGTTTAACAAGTTACTATTTGTTGAAGTTATTATACACAGACCTCTTGCAGTTTTAGTTTTGAAACTCATCTTTTTACTCAGGCTTTAATGCCAGCGAACAGATCTAGTGAGCCAGATTCTTATTTGTTTACTTTTTTTGGTTAATTTTAATGGTTATTTTACTCTTTAACTGTTTTGATTGTTTTAGCGATTTTATTGTTTCTTTTTTATATTTAACTGTTTCATGATTTCATTCACATTTTATTTTTTTTGCTCCTGCTTTTAAAGGTGCTATATACTGTAGATAATAAAATGATTGATTTACTTTGTTTGATGAAGCAAAAGAAAAACAATCAGTGAACACCATCACACTTTAACTAAATGACCCATCTGTGGTTTATCTGATAAACCACCAGTTTGTAACAGATTAACCGTAAAACAATACATTTGATTAATATTTTATCAAACTAGCCTGCATTTTTCTAAAGTCAATTTTCCGCTTCTATTCTCTTTGTATAGTTTAATAGTATCTGTACTTACACTGGCTCTGCCTCCATCCTGGACATCAACGCGAGGCATGACATCATACAGAGATGAGACGTAAGTAATGATGGATTTCTCATCAGGGTGTGCAACGTCAACATCTAAAGTATTAAAGAAACAGAGTTACAGACACCTGTTATTTTAAAACTCAGAGCTCCATTAGTCACAAAATCCTTTTTTGACATCAGTACCTTCAGGGTCCAGGAGGCGCGTCACTCCCAGATCCTTCTCAGCCACACTGAAAGCCTGTTCAAGGTTCTCCAGGTTGGACTGCTGGTACACCTTACCCATGTCGATGAGCCTGGGACTAGTGAGAAAACACATTGAACTGATGATTACTAGACACTAAAGGTTATGGACAATAGAAATTACAGCTTCTCAAAAGGACATTGACATTTGATAGTGATGTACAAGCTTGACTTTGACAGTTTTCAGTAAACTTGTAGTATAAAAAATGGGAAAAAAATAAAAAATTGCTTCCATTTTTTTTTTTTTTGTTTATATACACAGAAGTCGGACTTGATCTCCATGAATTAAAATTCCACGGAATAAATTATATAACCAAGTGACAAGAAATACTATGAATTTGTACTTGTGTTTTGTGGTGTAACAGGTAAACTGGCAGCCGGGTTTTTAACCCCAACTGCCCATGGCTAAACGCTGTAAAAGAGCCCACCTGTTCACAGTCTGACAAACCCACATGAGCACCTGCTTGTTTGTCCTCTGGGTGTTTGAATCTTCCTGGCAGATGTTAGAGAATGTATAGCTGGAATGTAATTTAGTGGACGACTACCAGGATCAGATCTGACACATTCTAAGTCAGAAACCAGCCAAGGCTTGACTCAGGAGAGACAAAAGTTCAAGTCTCTACACTGCAGAGCAGAATGATTGAATAGCCTCAACTCATCAATCATCCATGGAGCTAGCTTCCAACTTTTAACCATCTCTCAGCCTTAACTTTTTCAAATCTACAAATCAGTTGTATCAGTAATATATTAGGGAGCAGATGCAGTAGATCTCATACAGCTCTCGGATGCGTGGCGTGGATTGGCCTGGGTGGCGCCCGTAAACAGAAGAAGATGCAACGCGGCGGACTTCTCGGACAGAGTGCTGCTTCATTGGCCTTGGGAGGCCGCTCTGGTCCTCTCTTCCGTGAAAGCTACGCGACCTCCTTCCGTGGCCCAGTTCTTCAATGCTGGAGAGGACCCCCGAGCTGTGAGAGCCCCGACCTGAATCCCAGGAGGAGCCCTCAGAGGGAATGTCCTCGCATAGCATGACCACTCGGTTGTCCACATCGCTGACGGACCCTGAGAGGCCGCGAATGAAACCCAGACTTCCTTTCCTTTGCTTGGACTTACTTCTTCCACTAAGCATGATAACATCTACCAAACTGTTCTCATGCAGCAGCAAGAAATAAAACAATGTAAAAACTGGTTAATCCTAATGCATTGAGGTGTCCATCATCTTCATCCGCTCCTCTTGAAGTCTTTGCACATTTTGCTGAGATGAAGAAAATAATCCTGTCGGTACAGCAAGTCGGACTGGATTCATCTGAAGCTTTTCAAATCCAGGCTCAAAGTGCACGCACAGGAACCCAGGGAGATCTCAGAGTCGATGGAGGAACACATCGTCTCCATTTGCCCATTCTGATGCTTCTGCACAAAGTAGTGCCACGGTTTCATGTGGCTGACAGGGTTCTATAGCTACACCCACACACACCACACCACACCCCTGACCTTTATGAAAAGCAACACTGAGCCAGCCTCAGGAGTCTCAAAAATGAAAAGAAAAAAAAAACACCAGGCACATATTCCAGTTCAAGAGAACTTGCCCCTGCAGGTACATTTTTCTTTTTTAACCATAAAGGCTGTCAAAGAACCTAAACATTTTACCTCATCTAATCCTGCTTTTCTGCTGTGCTCTCCAGACTTTGGATGGACAAAAACCACAGATGTTGAAGTATCCGATGGGAATTACACGAACAATGACTTCCCAGGATGCTGACACAGAATAATCTCCAGTCGTTTGGTTTGTTATACTGAAAACAACATCTTTAAGGGAATTGTTGGTTCAGCAGACACATTTTTTAGCTTTTTTAGTTAAAGCACCCCATAAATTATACACACATTCTAGAATTATAGCTCAAATCTCCAGATTGCTGGATGTGAATGTTAATTTTTTAATGGCAAAAACTTGAGAATTGGGACTTTCCTGATCAGTGATTAGAGGACTGATCATATTAAAACTGGAACATTGTTAATGTCAGTGCAGACGTGTACAGATGCCCATACCCGCCGCCGTCTCTTTGCTTTTAATTCATTACAGTTATAAAACTCCCATCACGGTTATCAAATCTGAAAGGATTTCAGGACGGAGGGCGAGATTTAATTACAGAGCAGGTTTTAACTGGTATCATGAAGCGTAATTTGACATTGGAGAGCATTCCATGGTCCTTTTGCTTCAGTGAGCTCAGTATTGAATTAAACTTGTGACAAGGAAGGCATGTAACGCTGTCGGTGCAAGTATGGAGCTAAAGCCTGCATGCTGGTGCACTGACCTGCACTCGGCTTTCCTGTCTGCACTTTTTGATGTCGTTTGCATCAACCGCTGAACGACTTCCACACTTACTAGTGCTTGTGGATGACGGCGTTGAAGAGCTTGCCGTCCCTCCAGCTGGTGGAGAAGTTGTCGCAGCGGATTCCCGGGTAGCCCTCCGTCATCCGCTGAGACCAGAAGAGCAGCTTCTCCTTGGCTGACATGTCCTCTGACTGCCCATTCACCTGGATGTCGGAGATCTAAAACATTGACATGATAAAAAATGAATCAACACAGCATTTGTGGACATTTTGCAATAAAACCTGAAGGAAAATGAGGTCAGTGGAAACCAAAAGATCAATTTAAATGGAATTACCCATCACCCCATGAGATCATTTTAGGACAAAGTGATAATTATCTCAAACTGTTTCATTTGTTAATCATTTATGAACATGTCTTTATCAGCATAACTGCATTAGTAATGGATTTATAAGGATTTTTTTATTGACTCTGACTTCATGAGTAGAAATCAATAAAACCAAAGTTTCTACTTCATTTCTAACACGCCTTCTACTTCTACTCCTGCAAAGTACAAAAGGTACTAAACAATACGATTTAAAAAATCTTATAACTTTTAGTCCTTTTTTTTTCAGAATTAAAAACATATTTTTCAATCAAATCAAGAAAATGCTTGAAAGGGAGGAGAAAGAAGCAAACTATTGTGATCTCTTTTCTGTTTTCCTCATTTTTTTTTACATAATTTAACTATAAAAAAACTAAAATTAACATAAGATGCTGAATAATAATAAATAAAGTAATTTTAACAGGAAGTGAATTAATGTAGTTGGGATGGACTGTCAAGCGCACGACTAAAGAGATTTTCTATGATATTGTATTTTTTGGAGTATAAGTCGCGTTTGTTGCATAGTTTGGTCAGGGGTGCAACTTATCAGGAGTGACATATGTGATTTTATTAAATACATAAATAGGCTCATCTATTTGTTATTTTCTCACTAACAACCAGTTTCCCTTTAGCTGTTGTTTCCCACTAGCAACCACTTGAGGGCGCTGTAGGTGTGTTTATCATTATTTGCTACTGACAGCGACACAGAAGAAGAAGCGGCGTCCAAAACAAACATGGAGGAGAATATGATTGCTCTCCTCCTGAACTTTATTATTTTGTTTTAATTACACCAAGATATTAATATTCTTGTTTTAATTTGTTTACCTTCTTAATATGGGACAGCAAACTGAAGTACAGAGAGGCAGAAGTACTGTGAAAGCTAGACCATTCAGACCAGGGATGCTCATTATGTCGATCACGATCAACAGGTCGAAAATAAACTCAGGCCAATAAAGAAAATATTTTCTAGTGACATTAAAATTCTAGAGAAATATCTGAGGAATTCAAACCCAGGTTCTTCCTATTAAGAAAAATCATTTGTATAGGACAAACTGCAGTCACTACAGGAGCAGCTGGAAGTTTTTGTCACTTCATAAAGACAAACTCTCACTCCAGTTATCACAAAAGATTTGTTCATCTATGGATTTTTTACAAATTTTAAACAGGAATCAAGTGTTTCTGTTGTAACATCATGTTGGATTGGTACTTTGATGACTACAAAAATATATATGCTTTTTATATTGTCTGCGACAAAGAAAGTCTGTTGGCAGTTTTGATATTTTTAATAGTTTAGTGTCCATTTAGTTCAAAATAATTGTCCACTTTAAAATTTGTTTTTCATTAAAAGTCTGTATATTTAAGAACTTCAAAATAAAAGTTTCATGCTAATCTATCTATCTATCTATCTATCTATCTATCTATCTATCTATCTATCTATCTATCTATCTATATATAAATATATCATTAACCAGATATTCAGGAGGTTGTTGTTCACCACTGATTCAGACACTGACTCCTGCAGTAGAAAGTAAAGATTCCCAATGAAAGGAAAAGAAAGAAGCTCTACAATGAGCTCTTCAATATTAATTAACCTGATCTCTCAACATCATCCATGTCTTACAGATATACAGTCAATGCCTCCATTTGGCGTTGAGCCTAAATACTTGACAGTAGCTCCTCCCACATGTGACGGGAGTGTCTAGTTTATGAACACATTTTTTTGGTCAAGAATAGACAATCAAATTTGATATACATTAAAGAAAAGCAGTAAATGTGAATTTGATGCATGAATCAGGTTTGTTGTGAACGCAACATTACACTGAGCTTGGCGGATTCGTTCAGAACTTTAAAAAAAGTGCGACTTATGCTCCAGACTGACGTACATTTTTTTCTCCTTTTTGTTTTGCCTTTTTGGCTCTTGGAACTTGTATTTAGAAAAATACAGTACTTTTATTTTCCACATTTTATTGTAAGTAGAACTGCAGGAAGTGGTGTGGCAACCAATCACCGTTTCCCCAATGTGTCAACTTTTTATCTCTCAACCATTAAAATACTATTTTCCTGCAAGGCACAGCTGTGTTTCTATTGCATCTGTTTATCAGCACCTCCCAGCATTCCTTTGCCTTTCTGCAATCCAAACCTCTAATTATATGGGTGGGGAAGGGGGGTCGAGGTGTCTCTGCATGGCGGCCCTCAGCATGAAAAGGAGAACCAGCAGAAGGCTGGAGTGTATTGGGTGTGACTGAGTGTAAAGGGCCAGTAAATTGTACACTGACACACCCTCCCCTAAGGGATGAGCAAGGCTGACTCACACTAACACACCCTGAGTCTGTTCTGTTTCTTTGAACACATTTTCTGTTACAAAAGTTCTCTTCTAAGATTAATTTTAAGGTGTGAATGATTGCGAAAAGGTGATGTTTCTCGGAGAATGATTTTTAAAAACCCAAACCCATCTTGATTGTTTCCAAGGAGGTAAGGAAACCGCAGCAGACATCCCAGAGGTGACAGGTATAAAATAATGAAACATCACACTGACAGAAAAGGAGACCTGGAAGTGGAGGATGATGGTCCATATTAACCCCAAGGTCAGCTTAGGGTTTCCGTCTGCTATGTCATCATTTCTGATGTTAACCAGCTTGACCTGCAGAGACAAAACAAGCAGAACACTCCAGACACTTCACCTTGACGATCAGGTTTATTCATCATATATTGCGTGGTGATTCATACCTGTCGGTGTTTGAGGAAATCTAGTGCTATCTGAACATTCTGCAGTTTGTGGAACCGCATACGGCCTTTTTCTCTGGGCTGTGAAGGATAAAGAACAGATAAAGATGTTTATTTCTGTACAGATAACCCTATCAATATGTAAATATAAGATAAAAGATACAAAAAAACTTCAAAACAAGTGGAAAATGGGTGATTTCTTGTAAATCTATAACAGCTAAAAGGTCACGTTTCTAAAAAAAAACTGGAACAACCAAACTTAAAGACCCACTCATTGATCTTTTGTACCTGTTTTAGCTAGCCAAGATGGAGGGATAACGGCAAACGGATAAAGTCAAAAGACCAGATCCACATCTGTCATTGGGATCCCAGTTTGCTGTTTTCATTGGAAGAAAATGTGCTTAGCTTGGTATTGTTTTTCAATTAAAAATGGACATTGAGACCTTGTCGTTGTAGGTTTCAAAGACAAATGTTACTTTTTATTCTTACTAATGTGTGTTACCTTAAGGAATACAGAATCAAAATAATTCTGTATTTTCTCCTTTTATTAAAAAAAAAAATATTGCATTTGGCCCGTGTACTGGGATCCCATTTAGATTTTGGCCCTTTGAGTGAAAAAGTTTGGGCAGCGCTGCTCAAGCGAGATGAAAATACAATCAAATGAAAGAAATAAAATACTCCTATATAAACTTTTGAAGCTGCATGCCTAAAGCAAGCCATTCTGTCAAGATGGAAAAGAATAAACCTCAAGACAGAGGTCCATGGATGACATGCACAGCCGGAATACAGGTGGAGTAGAGGTGACAACATTCCAGGGGGAAATTCCAAGTAACAAAGCCACTCACCAAGTGCCCGCTCCTGACCACGTCTCTCTCCTTCAGCTAACACCGGCAAGGAGAGCAGGCGGAGGCCAGGTGCCAAAGGTCAGCACACAAAGGGTTAAAACAAGAAGGCAAACCAGAGAAGAAGGAAGAGAGAAGAGTAGAAAAGAACAAGCGTAGATCAGAGAGAGGTCTAGACACACATGGACCAATCTGCTGTTAATGTGCAGAAGTTAGGAAAGCAATGGAGTGATGAGCAGAGAAGCCTGTGGAGGACACCAACTCCCTTTAGAATCATAGAAGCACCAATTCCTCTTTAAAATCAGCATTTAAAGAGAGAAAATGAATGCAAACAAGGAAGCCACAAACTTAAGTTGATTTATTAAGCAACATTCCAGCTTCATAGAAGACAACTTGACTGCAACGGATTCCAGTCTGTTCCCAAAGGAACGGCATTCCAGGTTAACACCAGATAAGCACCTTTTTTTTTTTTTAAATGTGGAATGGAAGATATTTAAAGGCAAAAAGATGCAGCTGCAGCTTCAGGCACATTGGAAACTCACCAGCGTTTCTCCAGAGAGGACCTCCAGCAGCGAGATCAGGTTGTGTCCATCTCGAAGGTCTTCGTACAGATCTGTCACGTGACGCTGGGCCTGCCAAATATGATCGTGTTATTTCATTTTATTTACATAAAATTTATTTAAGATTGATTTGTTTTAAAAGTTTTTATGAACCCTTTAACATCTGAGGCGTCGCCGGTGACGCTTAAACACAAAATCTTTAACATACTGTGACTTTTCAACCACTAACACAATAATTCCAGCTCACGCCGCTTTTCTCCTTCAAAATCTACTAGAATTATCGTGTTAACAATCAAAACATCACAGCAAATCAAAGAACATTGGAGCTCTTCTGTTAAAGGGTTCAAAAGGTTTTAGAAAGTGCTCATTTGTGTCATGATGGCGGAACTAGGGCTGCCACAAATGATTATTTTAATTGTCGACTAATCACTGATTATTTTTCCTATAAGTCGACTAATTGGGTCATGTGCAAAAGTGGATGGAAAGCACACATTAGCTTTAAACTAACTAAAAATAAAGACAATGAAGATGATAGTTTATTCAACTAGAAAGTAGTCGCTGAAGATGTTGAAGCTTTTTGCTGAAAATGCTAAAGCAAATTGCAAAATGTTAAATTTGCTAAAAGACTGGAAATTTCGTTAAAGAACTATGAAAGAGCGCTGAAGTTTAAATTTCTTAACATTTTGCAGTAAAATTGCTTAAAAATCCCTAACACATGCTAATTTTACAAAAATATTTATTGTGTTGCTTAAATATTAGCTTAACTCTAAATTAGCCCCCAAAAAATCTTAGATGCCAAATTAGCCAAAAAAGCTAGCATATTGCTTAAATACTAGCTAAACTTCAAAATAGCCAAAAATCCTCAGTAAACTAAATTAGTCAAAAATGTTTATATTTGCTAAAATATAAGCTAAAGTCTAAATTAGCCTGAAAAACCCCAGTAGATAACAAGTTAGCCAAAAACGTAAGCATGTTGCTAAAATATGAGCTAAACTCCAAATTAGCATAAAAAACCTCAGTAGATGCCAAATTTTCTAAGAAGCTAGCACATTGCCTAAAAATGAGCTAAACCTCAAAATTGCTTAAAAATCCTCAATAAACTAAATTAGTCAAAAATGTTAGCTTGTTGCTAAAATATTAGCTATTTTTAATTTTTAAAAATTACTATAAAAGATTAAAACATGAAAACATTAGCAACAAGGCTTGTTGGAAATCTACTTAGAATTTTGAAATTTGAAGTTTTTTTCAGTCATTTCCTATGGGGTTTATTTTGCTAAATATTTTTAAAAAACTATAAAGTTTATGAATACCAAAAATAAAAGCAGGAATGTCCTGAATATTGCTGAAAGTGTGATTGCGTTTTTACATGCTGAAAAAGGAGCAGGAGAATCACTATGCTTACTAAGCATTCACACTATAGTAACACTCACAGCTTTGTCCAACTTTACTACACTTTTACTCCATATAATATAAATCAGTGACTAATCGACGGTTAAATTAGGCGTGGACTACTTTACTAGGTGATTGGTGTTCGATTAGTCGACTATTGTGGCAGCCCTAGACTGAACAATAAAACATGCTGCAGTTTGGGGGTTTTTTTTGTGAAAGATCCAACAAGCTAAAATATCATAAAGTTACACAAGCTTTCCTACAGAGCGCAGAGCCTTCTCTGAAATAACACCATTCCCGTCAGGAATGCATAGCTGTGAGCAGCCAAGCCCGTCTTCTGCCACAGATGCCAAACGCAGCTGCCATCTCTGACAACTGATGGATAAAACACTTCAAAACGAGGGAGTCTGAGGTCAACTTAAAGTTGATGGGAACGCTTTTTATAACTTTGTGCGCAAAGACGTGGTAACCTGCAGGCGTGAGGCAACAACTGTGAAAAAGGGTGAGAGGGTGCAGAGGAAGCACCAAAAACATATTTGTGGGAGAAAGCTGGTGCTAAAACTAGACTGTTTCCATGCAGATATGCCTACCTCCACCTTCTGGCCCTGGACGAGAAGAGCAAATGGGGAGAGTCAAATAAAAAAATATCTGTTATGCTTTTGAAGAAAATAAAACAGTATTTAAGCAGAGGTCAGATTGGTATTTTGGAGCTTATTTTGAAACCACTGTGTGAGGTTTACAGTTTAATAAAAGTTGTTTTATGGGAATGATGCAAAGGGCCTTGAATTGAAAACATTTTTGAAAGTGCGACTAACTGTACACATCTGCTTGTTTTCTACACATTGAATGCATCACCTGCTGAAAACACATTTCCTGTGATGATCTCTGCTCCATTAGTTTGTGTACGTGGGTGAAAAAAAGGCGTCTATCACCACTTCTTAATTACTCCCCACAGAAATGGTTTGGGTTGGGTTGCGCTGAGCGGGCACGGGTGTGGAGCAGTCCATCACACATGGAGCACAACATGAACCAAATATGAAAGGATTTGTGATTATCTCAGTGTTATGTATAATTGTTTATTTGTATTGAATCTTTTCTGTTAGTAGGAAATCAGACAGTTTGATGTAAGGAGCAAAAAGAAAACATACTTGGCCTTAAATTACCTTTAATTCATTATGTTTGACAAAAAAATGGAAAATAAAATCGAAATTGTGACTTTTAAACTGAATTGAATTGCATTGTGGCTTGATTGAATCATTATATCCCTAAAAGGTATTCTGTTACAGTCAAAATGAGCTGCTTCTCCATATGATCTAATATATCTGTTTTTACATGGTTATTATAATGAATTAATTGGTTTGGAAACACATCGACACTTTTAGATTTGCACAAAAGTCCACATGTGGACAGATTTCTGCTCTGCAGCTGCGCTCATTTTTCACTCTGTTTTAAGTAAAGCAAAGGACAGCACATCTTTACGGCTGCAGTTTGCCTCTACTTTGCTGCATCTCCTAAACTGACTGTGAAGGTATGGAATTAGTTAAGCACCAGTTCAACCAGAGCTGCGGAGCACTTTTCCAGATTCAGCCTTGGAGTTAGCGTCTCAAGACAAACTGGAATTCCTTACTTCTGACTGTAGATGGCGACAAAGTTCCTTCTGTTAGTGCTACCATAAACTCAAAATTCAGTCAGAGCAGCTCCAAGTAGATAAAAGTTAGCGTTAATAAAGTAGTACCTATCTTAAAACTCTTTTAATAAAAATTCAATAATGTGTTGCATTTAAAAACCTTAATTTGTATCCAATTGAACTTTTAAGCTGAGTAAACCATCAATTCAAAATTGTAATTTGATGAAAACGAATAATTTTAAATGTAACAAATTACAGAACTTTTCTTAATAGATTAAAATGCTTCACCTTCTCCGGTGTATAGTTATGCAATCTCTCCGTGCATTTCGGTTTAAGACAAGCACACGTTAGCTCTTAAGGAGTCTCCTGAGAGTCTGAGCAGCACATGTGCTACTGGTGGCTTCGACCACAGCTGGCTCTGAGCCGGACCCAGAATCTGCCCTCTCAAAGTGAGCTAAGCAGGTCCAGATGTGTGTGAGTCACCCGTTAGGTTCCCGGTGAACACACCGCAGCACGTTCTCACACAGCGGTGGCAAGAAGGCAGCGCACTTATGGAAAACACAACAGCCTCCTTGTGCTTATTTTTCCCTGCTTGTTAGTTTTTTTTTTTAAATAAATGAATGGCCCTGTGTCTGCAGAGTGAATATGGAAATTTCTATGGAGGTATCCGAAGGGCTGTGAGTGTTTTACTGGCAGTGGGTGTTCCCTGGAAAAAAAAAGCAGAAATACTTCAACTGTTCTGTGGGAGGGGCTCTGGGCTGCATTCATTTTTTATAAGTAATGAGGGACTGCAGAGTGAGGAGCAGGGTTTCCCCGGACACTCCTGATGAACTGCACACTTCTTTGATGGGGTGGGGATGTTACAAGGGAGAGATGTGAGTGAGAAGCACTGATGGAAGGCACACACAGACAGTCGCAGATGACAGGCTGCTCCTCTGCAAGCCTCTCCATCACACTGAACAGTCGGTGGGTGGATGTGCAACAACGGCTGGGTTCATTTATATTGGTTTGGGGTGGATGTTTGTAATCATTTCTGCAGGAATGCATTGGATGCACAGGTGAGTGACAGATTTGACTGTTTACAGCTTCCATGCAGGTCTTTAGGTGCGTTTCTGCAATTTTTAAAGTCCCCCATGACATTTTTTTTTATTTTAAAAAAGGTTCCCAGTAGTTTTTTATTATGATTATGGTGTTTTTAACCAAAATCCCATAACCTAAATGTCTTAAAAAGTAGTTTTTATGTTGATCTGAAGCCTCTGTTTCCAAAATCTCCTCTGAGGGGGCGTGGCTTTTGGAGGTGAGCTAGACAGCTCCGCCCTAAATCCCCCCCTGTCTGATTATGATAACTCTGTGTCTCGCTAGCATAAATCTTCACCGCATAAAAATGTCAAGCAGTATCAGTAACATTTCAAATTTCTTTCTGTTACTCTGATATCACTATGGGTTCGTATGGGTTAAGTCAAAAAATGGGGGGAAGGGTCGAGGATTTCAGTTGATTTTAAGTTTTTGTATTATTGTTTTACATTTTTTTCAGCCACCAATGACCTTACCCTCCTCTTATAACCCATCTAAAGTTAAATTAGTTTAAGCCCCCTTAGTTGTCACACACTTGGATGTGTGAAATTTGCCCTCTGCATGTGACCTATCCCCTGGGGGAGGGGTGAGCTGCAGGCACAGCTGCACTCAGGAACCATTTGGCGGTTTAACCCCCCAATCCAACCCTTTAATGTTGAGTGTCAAGCAGGGAGGAACTCTGTTACATTTTCTTTTGCTTTTTGTCAGACTGGATTTGAACTCATGACCTTCCAGTGTCAGGGCGGACACTCAACCACAAGGCCGCTGAGCTGGATTTCTGCCAACACTAAGCAATAAGCACAGTTTCACGGCTGGTCCACAGTCAATCTTGAACTGTGTGGATGTATAAGTGTTGTTAGTCTGACCTTGTTTACTAAAATCAATTGATTCTATTTGATTGTACTGTATAAAAAGTGCCTATTGAATAAAGTTTTGATCATTTCTATTCACTTATTTTTCACTAAAACAGAAAAAAAACTACATTTTGGCTTTTAAATCTACTGAAAACCAGCAAAAAGCTGAGAGAGAATCAACTCATTGTGTTCAGTGATTCATAACTCTTTGATTACATCATTCGTTTGCCAACATAAACACCAACCAAACCCAGCTATTTGCTGAACATGGCGAAAATTACACGGGTAATATATACTGGAAGAATAATCAAACAGAAAATGACATTTTGTCATAAATAAAGGTATTGAGTGGCTTAAGAGCTTCTACAGTTTCCATTTTTATTATTTGAAAAGGAAAATTAAGCTGAGCAGTAATTCTCCTAAAGGAAGCAGTAAACCGCATGTGATCTCGTTTTCAACAGGGATTCGATCGAACCTGCGTGTCTGTGCACGTGTGTTTGCAAAGATGTGGCTGTGTTACCAAGAATTAAAAAGTATTAAATCAGGAAAAGAAAAGTCTCACCTTTATCAAGTGCTTGTTAACCCATTTTGTGAATGTCTTCTTTTGCACTCGATCTCGTTCATCTGCAACAAAGAAACAAAGCAGTCAGAAAACTAAGTGATAAAAACAAGTATGTGGTTTTGTTGCATCCCATTCAAATCTGGCAACAAAAGCCCTGATTTGGCTTAAAAACAAAGATAAAGAGATTTCCTCTTGCGGATGGTCTCTGTGATTACAGCATGACATGATATATAACAATTTTCCAACAAGAAGGAACATGGTTTGGGTACGGAATACACCCACTAAGACAACAAGCAGGGTTATTAGAGAAGAAACACGGGGCGTGTCCCTCAACACATGCTGGGATTGAAAGAAGACTCCCCCCATAAGACCCGGACTGCTTCAAAACATACGTTTCTCAGAAGTTTTTGGCCTTGGATCAGGGCAGCCCAGTTATCACTGAGTGATTCGTGATTTCAACTCATTACTGATAAACTCATCTTCATTGACTCAGTCACGCTCCGGAACCCGGCGTCCTTCACGCACGACCCAAAGTCCTCCCTCTTATCATTTTAAGACAGTCAGGCTGTGACACACCCAGCAATGAAAAGCAAAGGGCAGTGATTCAACACCAACATAAAACTGGCACCCCGGGGCGACATCTGCTTTCTCAAGAGGCAGCAAATGTTGTGAGACTGCGTTGCCATGGAGACCTCACACAGAAGCCATTAGACCTCTAACCTCCTCAGGGTTCCCTCAGACCCGAGCTGAAGTATGCCACCCTTGTGTTGGGTTACGGAGTTAACCATGTGGTTTATAGCATCACCTGGAGTTGAAACATGATGAGTGACCCAAGCAGACTAACAAGACATGAGCCGTAACTTTACTCTGTGTGCTGTCAGCTCATGCTAAAGGATCAAGATCAGCCTTTTTTGGTCAATTGTTTAACTTTCAGTTTTCAAGTGACCCAAGTAAATATTATTTAAACAAACATTTTTAAGTAATTGACTCTTTGGCTCATTTTAAAGGTATAAAAGTCTTTCAACTTTTAAAAAATGTATAACTAAGTTTAAAAAAATCTTGATATATTTTGCGCATAAGTGCGGTTTTATCTCAGCATTGATGGGAAATATATATTTTTTTGTGTGTCAAGCGGTACAATGTCCAACAACAACAACAACAAAAAAAGGCCATAAAACGAAATAATTAAAATGTTTTAGCCACTTTACTGAAGTGCAATTAAAATTCCATACCTGGACTAAGAAAGTTTAAGTGTTAAAATCCGATTTTTCAAATCTTATAAATGAAAGAAATACTCCAGAAAGGGGAATAAAAAAACGGAACAAAGAAGTAGAGCATAATTCATTGTGGCAACAAGTGAGGGCAAACAAACTGTAACTATAGTGAGTCACTATAAGACAAAAATGATGAATTCTTACACCAAAAAAAGCTATTTATCGCACTTCTTAGTAAAGAGAAGCTTCTAATATTTTTTACCAACACTTTTTAACTCAAAAGTCCTCAATTTGAACCATTATATCTATTATAAACAGACTGATCTCTATGATGTGTGAAATAAAGCAAATACAGATCATTTCCACTAAGCGCAAACATATTAATACCTTTCCTATCGTCCATAGCCTTCAGCATCCCTTGGTAAAAGCTTTCATCCGGAGTCCTCTCTCCTCCAAAACTGTCAATGGAGAAATTCCTCATCCTCTGCTGCTGGGAGGTCATTGTCCCAGTTTGTCCGCTCACAAACAGGTACAAATATTATTTTTTTGCGCTCCTTATCCGTGTCTTTAGGCAGTCTCTTGGTCCCAGAGTGTGCAGTCTTGTGGCCACTAAGTCTTTCACAAACCTATGATTTTTCTCTATTCTTATCCTCTCTTAACCTCCTCACTCCCTCTTTAGGTTCTGCCCCTTCTTTTTCCTTACTATGCTTTTTTTTCTCTGGTCTTTCAACCGCTATGTTCCTTCTGGTGCCTGTGGAAAGTCTGGGCCTGTTCTGGTGCGCTATGGTGAAGGCTGCATTTGGTGGACATAGAAGGCAGGGCTGAGGACACACCCCCTTCACACTCATGCACCGTGAGCAGAAGGAGTGGCTGCAGAGGACGAGGTGTGCTAACCTGTATGAGAGGCAGGACAATCCCTGCATAGTTTGCGCAAGAAATAATGAGTCAAAGAAAGTGTGACCCTTTCATGTTCTCACACTTTTATTTAGAATGTTACTTAATCACAGCATTCCACAAACTTTTTATTGCAATCATTGAGATAAAAAGGGGAAGTGATGTGGATGACATGTTGGGCTCCACCCTTGGGTGAGGTTGTGCAGGACCTGGTTGAAAGATTATTTTGACTATTCACTAAAAAAATATGGTGAAAAATCATATTTCCATGAAAAGCACGTCTGTGATTTATAATTAGAAGAATAGCATCCAAGAATAGGTGAGATGAGGCCGAGTTTGAGGAATGTTTTTGTCTAAAAAGCAACAAACATATACTTATATTTAAAGAAAAATACAGTTTTTTCTTAGGATTTTTTTATATACATAATTTTCACACTTGTTTTTGTAGTTTTAGTACATTTACGTCTTTGTTTCACATTGATGGTGATGAAGATCGTGCCCGTCTTCTGCACCAGCCCTTCCCTCCAGTCCCTTCATATCCAGTTTCTTTGCTTTGTCTTGTTTTACTTTGGCGGGCTTCAAAAGCTAATTTTCCTCCCTGAGGCCAGGGTTTTCACTTCGACCTGTCTGAGCACGAACACACTTAATGCATTAGTGGTAGAGAGTCTGTGCAGACATGTGACTCAGTGTGTGTGTCAGAGGCTTGAATCACTTTGAGCCACGTTTGCAAATTTGGAGACACACCTTTGACGTTCCTCACTGTCTAGGCAGGCTATGGTATGAAGGTGTGGCATGTGGGCAAACTTTTAAATCTCTGAAGAGAAAGGAATTGTACCAAATAATTAATCTGATACCATCTGTTTGGAATAAAAGACATTTTCATGTGTAGATTTACTGTTTCTATGAAACATTCATTACTTTCCCTGCAAACAAATCAATAAATTAGCAGCTTAAACCTAATTATAGGACCTTGTTTTTTTTTTTTTTTTGGTTGTAAAAAATAATATTTTGATGAAGGAAAAAAGTAAAATCTTTTATTTCTAAAACAAAAGATTCAAACTTAGATTGTAACTGACCCCACTGTGATGCTGTGCAGTGAAGGGGCACAAACACCTCCTCAAGCTTTTCACTCTGGGAAATTCAAGAAGGAAAATGGGCGACGAGCCGGAAAGTGTGGAACATCTTAGTCATGAGGCCCTTCCTCGATAAAAAGAAACGTATCATTAAGTGCTCGACATGCTTATTACTCTGCTCATTCATCTGGTTTTATCAAAACCACTTTGGCGTTACGCTGAGAGGCAAGAGAAAAGATGGAAAGTGTTATCTTTTCAAAGGGTCGAGGTCGGAGGATTTATGACGGAGCTGATAGGTGTGTGGATATTACCGTACCCACGACGCTCATGTGTCCGACTGATACAATCAGTGTCTTTAGTTCTGTCACATGACTGAGGATCTGGATTCTGTGTGGGTTTTAATGTGGATCTTCTGAACTGTTTTATCAGGAAATAATGCAAATTGAAAAATGAAGAAAATACAATATATAACTAATGAGAAGAATAAATAAAAGAATAAATAAATTATTCATAATCATGTCCCAATACAAACCGTATAAGCCTTAAAGTCCTACTCCCATCATATTTCGTTCCCAGTGGTCTTTTAGTTTTTAGCCAAAATGTAAAACGTAACCAAACAGGGAAGTTGGAGGCTGACTCCACCCACAGCCAAAATGTGAACATCCAGTCAGAGGGGAGGGGCTTGGGGAACAGGACTGTTATCATTTCTAGAGCTGCAGATCATGACGTAGGACTTCTAAAATGATGTGGGACTTCATGGTTTGACCAATCACGAAATTCAAATGTAATGCCTTGATTCAACCTGTAGGGGGCAGCACACAGGTGGTTATAGACTGTATTTTCAAGATTTAAACACATTTATTTTTAATTTGTCAATAATTTGGCAATGACCAACATACAGCACTTTTAAAGCCCCATTTATAGAGGTTAACTGCCAAAAAAAAAGTAGATTTAGGGTTTGGTTACCTTTTAAGGGTTTATTCAGACTGGAAAAATGATTTGTTCTAGCCTGAGTTTGCTTAATTTGGTCCGGATTGATTCCTGAACCTTGTGTTGGATCTGTATTCAGATTGGGATCTGTAAACAAAACCACTTGACTCAAGATCTGGTCACTCATTGGCCAGGAGTTACTGGGGTGGGTCAAAACAAAAAGAGAAAGAGATGCTGCACTCTGCAAATACTTGTCAAGATAGTTTTCTTATTCAAGCTTTTTTAATTTCGCTGGTCAATTTTGATCATCTGTATGAAGGCCAGGTTCAACACTTTTTACTGCAACTTTGGTATGGCAGAGGCATGCTCCAAAGCGGGTACTGAGGACACTACAGCTCAGCTTTAGATTGTCGGGAAAACAGGGTGAAAAGCAATGTGTATCACGTTTTAATGAGCTGCTGTTACATCGCTGCTCCACGTTTGTCTGCTAATAACTGGCCACGGTGGCCATTTTGGTCCAGTTATTTCACTCCTGGAATATTCCTTGAGTAATCTCAGAGCAAACCGTGCAGTCTAATTGGAAACAAACCAAGACCACCTCGAAAGATGGGTCAGAGAGCAGATCCTGGTCCCAGTCCGCTTTCACATATTCAGACTGAAGCTTTGTTTCAGATTAAGCAGACCAAATGTGTCCAGTCTGAAAGACCTGTGTCATCAGGACATAGTTTATGCAGAGCAGCAGTAGATCACTAAAATATCACCTCTGAATTGTGGCTGAGACTATAAGTGAAGAGTAAGCCCGCCCTCTTCCCATCATCCATCTATTTGCATGCTGTAATGCTAGCTTACAGCCCCTCACACCGTAAGCTAACATTAGTGGTTCAACAATAAAGGCGAGAATTGATGGAGCTGTCAAGTTGTGCAGTTTTTAAGCAGGATTCCAGCCCAGACGAGGAAAACAAACACGTTCATCGATCTATTTGCATCAGAATGGGGTGGAGCAGGGAGCTTATGGCTTGCCGTAGTAACATGTACTACACACTTACAAGCTTCTTCCAATAGCACCTGCTCCTGAATCACAATTTGAATTAAAAATACTAATAAAGGCTTTGTGAAGCTTAATTTTCTATATTTATATCCCCCATCTTAAAAAAATACAATAACATGTCAAAAACCCAGTTTTCATTGGAGTTGGTCTTTAAACTTAAATTATCACCCTAAACATGCCAGCAGCAGCGTGACTTCAACAGCACATTAGGGAGGAAAAGCTGCTACAGTTAATTAGCTTTATCACTGATATATCTTTCTCCAACCATAGCTGAGAG